>NC_017849.1:5455810-5620959 GCF_000002495.2 Pyricularia oryzae 70-15 | reverse complement strand
AACAAGAGCGCGCCCCCCCCCCCCCCCCCCCTTTTTTTTTTTTCTTCGTCGCGCCAGTGTTCGGCCCCTCACAAGTGCGACCACCAAAAAATGTATGCCATCGAGGTAAACCACTCTTTGGTGATACAATAAGCGCCCTCCCACAGCCCGAGCCGCAAAAAAAGCCGGCCTGTTGGTTTTCTCTTCAGTCCTGCAGAGTCGATATCAATCGCTCATTCGCCCGTCTAGACCTCGGATTTCCCTCAACCCGGCGCCCCCCCTGGAACCCCGGGGTTTCGACCCCTCATTTATTGGCGATGGCGGTGTCACTCGGAAACGGTTTTTGCTTGTCTGCACAGCCATTGTTCGCGTTGCAAGTGAGGAAAACCAGTTGGAAAGTCAAAGTCCCTAGATTTGTTTTTCTTTCTGTTTGTTTTTGTGTCAATCAAACTATGGAGGAGTCCACTCGTGAGTGGCTTGCATCTGGTTTTCCGACTCTTGGTTTCTTTCTCCTGAGTGGACAAAGACATCAAAAGCTGGAAAATGCCAGTGTGCCAAAAGCCCGCATTGCGCCAAACTGCCTGATCCTTGCGCCGTTTTTCCAAAGGAGTGAATACTTTTTGTTTCCCCGCCCATTTCTCATGTCATCTCGTAAGCCATTGCAAAAGCCAGACCCTTTGTCGTTCGTCATCCCATCGTTCCATTCCATCTGAAGAGATCAACTTGGGTTAGCACAACAGCCTCCCAGCTCGAGTAGGGTACAGTACATTGCGAACCTACCTTGATGGGGGTTTTTTTTTCCTTCTTTTTTTCTTCTTGATCCAGCAACTAGTTGACACCGCCGACCACGAGGTTGCCAACGGCGTTCAGAGACACAGGCCCCGAGATGAGGCCAGTAGCGGTGGTGAGCGCTTGCTGAGCAGTGGTCGAGAGCCTCCCGATGACGGTCTGGAGCGTGCTGGCGGTGGTGCCCTGGATCGTGCCGGGAACGGTGGCAGCGAGGGCGAGAACGCCGTTGATCCTATTCAGCAGATCGCTCTGGGCGGCGGTGATTCTGTCGCCCAATGCCAGGAGCCTGCTCTGAGCTAGGGCCAAGGTCTCGATCTGAGCAGCGGTGAGGCCATTGCCCACCTGGCCAAGAATAGCCAGGAGCTGGTTGATAGTAGCTGGGAGGCCGAGCCCGTTGATGAGGTTGCTGATGGTCGAAGTGAGACCAGCGATAGGGCTAGTAAGATTGATAATGGCATTGAGGCCGGCGCCGATTTGTCTGGGAACGACCGCGTTGCCGGTTCCGGCCTCGAGATCCAGAGGAGCGGCAAGAGCCGAGGAAGAGGCAAGAAGAACGGCGAACTTGGAGAACTGCATGTTTGCTGATTGGGGGGGTTGGCAGTTTGTTGCTTGATGGTGGAGTTTCTGATCTTCTGCTGGCGATGGATCAAGAGTCCGGAGGAGCTGGGCTGTGCTGTGCGGATATGGGCTGAGCTGGCTGATCTGATCTGAGCTGGGTTGAGCTGTTGAGTGCTTGATGATGCCGAAAACAAAGATGGATTTTCGAGAGGACGAGCCAGGTATTTATCCTCCTGGAGAGCCATGACCACCATCGTCACTTTTTGCTACATCTTGCCTTGCACTGCAAAACCTCCCAGAATATCCCATAGCTGAGTTACAGATGAGAGTCTGGACCTGCATAGTCGAAAAAGGCGCTACCAGTCCAAGAGGCGTTGAGCTTCTGCAGGTGGCGGCAAACCAACCAATCACTCAAAAACCAAGACACAATATGATGCCTTGCAAGTGCCATGCCGCCACACTTTGGTTAAGGCACATTTTAGGCTACCTAGCTAATATTGGCCCTAAAGGGGCAAAAACCCCCCACTTACACATTGCCATGTGTGAAATATGCCATTCTAAATCCCATGGCCACAGAACCCGTACTATCGCATTCAGCTTGCCTGCGTCAAAACCAACAAGCTTCGATCTTGCAAGTATAACCCATATCTACTTCTTGCCCGCGTCAAAAAACCAAGCGCCAAAGCTGAAAAGAAAGGACCCCATCCAGGCTTGTTGTAAGCGCCACCAGTATGTGCAGCGTTGAGCTTGGCACTCGATCCCCAACATAGAGGTAGCTTTTGTTCATCTTTCAACTGATCTGGAAAGGTAAGAAAACAAGTAGTAAAGTACACAGATAAGCCATATATGGACACAAGTACCGATTTTACGTCATTATATTCATCTCGTGGCTTCATCCCCAGCCCGCCAGCAGAACTGCCAGAAAGCCCTAGACGTCGGCCGAGACCTTTATCGCAGGTTTTTGTCGCATCTGTCACCTCGGATAACCTTTTGTCCAGCCTATTTTCTGACAGCCTCCACATGCCCAGAGGCACTCGATGGCGTCCGCCTCCGTCCCCGGCCGAGTCTAGGCTGCAAGGACCACAAGGCAAGGCGATGCCCGGAGAGCCGCTGCTTATAGGAGTCGACGCATCCAGGCCTGATGTGGTATGCGCGGCGAACTGGTTGATACAGAAGGACCCACGGTTCCCGAAAGCTGGTTTGCTTCGCGGACTACATCTAGTTTGTTGGCATCACCGGCCGCGTCTTCAGCTGAGAGATAATATTGAAGTCTAAAGTGCCTCGTGGAAGGGGTAACCCCCATGACGCTGTCGTGGTTCTTTTGTTGGTCACTAGGTAGATGAGCCCCTGCCGAGATGCCCCCCTGAGTTCCTTGGATACTGTCCTCATCAGAGGATGCTTCATACGAGATTAAGTCCTTATGTGGTAAGAACCAGCTTGCCTTGTGTGCAGTCAGACAGATCAAGAATTCTCTGGGTTTTGGCTCTGAGAATGGTGTATTCGATGTCCAAGCAACGAGCAAGCCAGTCTTTTTTTTCCATATTTCTCAGCGCTCCCTACAAAATATAACATATGCTCAAAGTAGCTATTATTCGGCAACGTGTACATAATAAAGTAGACAAAGAACGAAACCGACATGTGAGTACCAGCATAGGTTAATAGCCACGCGAGAAAGAGGAAAGTGTATACAGACGGGTACCTACCTTAGATACCTACCTACCTAGTTAGGTATCTAGGTATGTTATTTTGGTGCAGTCAAGGCCAAGGATTGGTTTATTTGCGAAGCACCGCCAAGTTCGTCATGTCTGGTAGGCACGTAAAAAGGGGAACTTGGTCGGTCTTTCCTCGTTGGCAGAACCTAATCGCCTAGTTTCAGGCTCAATCGAACAGAAACTTTAGCGTCGATTTACAATACATGTAAAAATGCGTGGGCTTGAACTAATCCGGAAGAATTGGGCGCTGTTTAGGTATATACTTCAACTTCCCAAAGCCACCCCAGCCACCGTTCCGGAGCTCGCCCCGATTGGGCAAACGAGATCGACCCGAGATGGTCTTCCCAGCACAGAGTGATACGAAATCCATTGTCGAGACAAATGCAATACACATTCTACCAAAAATGCAAACCTGATCGAGTGTCTGTAAAGTGTCAATGTCGAACTGTGCTTGCGTGTTGGAAAATTGGGCACCAGAGGATGCTGACGAGAAGGAAACGGTACCCGCCAATTTGTCTTGGCTCCAGGCGCTCCAACTCAGCTTGAGGCTTGTACAGATTCGCAAACACGCGCCATGTCATCCGGAGGCACACTGATCAAAGACACAAAATCTATCACGCAGCAACCACTTGTGACCATTCCCAGTATTTTGACGATATGAACGTTGGCTTCCAGTGTTGATACTTTTCGATTCAGTGTAATTGCCATTCAGGTGAATTTATCACTGCGA
This sequence comes from Pyricularia oryzae 70-15, assembly GCF_000002495.2. NCBI lineage: Eukaryota > Fungi > Ascomycota > Sordariomycetes > Magnaporthales > Pyriculariaceae > Pyricularia > Pyricularia oryzae. The sequence continues at coordinate 5,617,191 of NC_017849.1, read as the reverse complement.
TTGTGCATTCGAGTAATCTTTATCGCTACCACTTATGGTGTCAGGACCTCTACACAGGTTCTCCCACCTCCACCAGACCTTCTTTTGTACTTGAACCTGACCAACAGGAAGCAACCCCAAGCCCATTTGACAATTGCCTCGACTATCACCACCACCACGGCTGTCGCCATTGATATGTATACCCAATACATTGATTCAGTCTTATCGATTTAATTTGGTGTTTGTCTAGAGGTGGTAGCATGTGAGTTGGCGGTTGCCTACCCAAGAAACGTAAGCAAGCATCCATGTGAGGCGTATTGATTGAGTGTTTGATGCCAAAATTGACGACTCGATAAGCATCCTAAAACCTGCTTGGTGAACTAGTTGTGGCTTAGCGAATCAGTTGATTGAACCTAGGTCGCCTTGCCTTGCAAATGTATAAAAAGCTCATGTATTCATGGCCGCCATACATACGTGGCGTGCATATCGAATGCCTTGGCCGATTACAATGTGACTCAGCCATTCGTGGTTCACGGGAAACGTACCCAGGTTCACCAAATGCAGCAATACAAAAGCTTGATGCAAGCGCATGCCACCATAGATGTTGTATTTATGTAAACATTATGTAATAAAATAACTTTGACTCCCTGATCATCATTACACCCAAAAAGGCAAGGAATTTGCAATTGTCAAAACACAAACATAGGTACTCACTTAATATTTTATTATACATTCTTCCGCAACAACAAAAACAATGAGCACCAACAGCGGCCCCCAACCCACCGAAACCCCCACCCGCCCCGACATGCAGGACCTGCACTGCTACACCGAGACCAACGGCGTCATCACGACGACCATGTTCGACGTGCCGGGCTACCGCGTGGTGCGGGTGCTGGGCGTCGTCTACGGCCTGACGGTGCGCTCGCGCAACTGGGCCACCGGCACCGGCATGGTGCTCAAGTCCGTCATCGGCGGCGAGCTCCGGGGCTTCACCACGCTGCTGTACAGCGCCCGCAACGACGCCATCGGCCGCCTCGTCGCCGAGACCCAGAGCCGCGGCGGCAACGCCGTCGTCGCCATGCACTTTGAGAGCGGCGAGCTCGGCGGCTTCTCGCAGGTCTGCGCCTATGGCACCGCCGCCGTCGTCGAGAAGATCGACCCGGCCGTCGAGGTGCATCCGCAGCTGGCCGAGGCGTCGCGCTGAAGGATGTGGATGTGTTTTTTTTCTCTTCTGTACAACAAGGCTTGAGATGATGGAAATGGCTTCTGATATACCTTTCGACCTGTCTGCTTTCACGTTCTTCTTGTTTAGTTGTTCAATGTTTGCACCGCAACTAGATTAATTAGCAGAGCGTTAATGTATGCAATCTAAACTGACTCATCGTCTGTTTCGGTAATGAGCAATGTAGGGTAGTAAAACTCCAGCTGAAAACCACAAGGGGGGAAAAACTGGCTGGCTACATAGTGAGACATGAAACATTGTGTAGCTACCAAGACCAGGAAAATCTCCAGAGGATTAGAAAAGCGGCATCTGCGAGACTAGAATCACCGAGTTTGGCGTCCGGTCAGTCGGTTGTGTAAACCCTGGATAGCTCGGCCGTAAACAGCATCGCTATGTAGCTCCCGCATCTCATTTTGCAGCGTCGCGTTCGTATTTTTCAACTCGGCGTTCGTCTTCTCCAACTCCGCATTCGTCTTCTCCAGCTGTGCATACATCTTCCCCAGCTCCGTATTCCACTTCTTCAGCCCTTCCACTGTGTGCTCGAGCTGCGCATTCTCTCGAGCTTCGCCGTCTCGGAACGCGTTAATTTCAGCGGCCACTTTCGCAGCCAATGCCGCCATGTTGTCAGCTCCGCACACAAGACCATTGAGAGTCGGTGGCGCTTCTTCCCTCGCTTGGGTCACCTCTCGAGATTCTAGCTTGATAGCCGGTGCTAGTAGATTCTGCAATGCAGCCAAAGGGAGTCGAGTCTTTGGACCCGAGGCGGGTGGGACAGGTGGTGGGGCATTTTCCCTCAGGCGGAATCTGCGCTGTGCCTTCAGCTCTACAGGCCTCCGCGAATACTTCATCTGCAGTGGAGGCACATCATCGCTGTCGTTGTCGGATAGACTGTCGGATAGACACCATGTCCTCTTCTTCCGCCCACACACACTGCTGTCAGGTGCGCTCCGTTTCTTTTTCATCCTCTCTTCGTCTTCTTCTTTGAGCTTCATCTCCTCTTGCGCATGCGGCAATTGGACGTCGCCGGGCATGTTTTGAATGCGGGCTCTCTTGTGAACAATTAGATGATCTGAGTGTGACGTTGAAAAGGATTCATGAGAACGGCAATTCCTTACTGGATTCGACCTGAGATATGCAGCAGGTCCTGATGTCTCTGGAATGTGTTGCTTGGAAGCAAAGGCTAGAGCTGAGTCTGTATTAGTTAGATCGATTATCTTCCAGATCGTGCGTGAATTGGTGTCATTGCCAAATACTGATTTTGGTGAAAAGAATCTGATCTCAGTGTGAGAAAGGCTGATAGGCTGGGGTCTGCTTACTGCAAGATAAGGCTTTGGCGTGAGTGGAAAACTGACTGGATTCTGGTCAAGATTGGGACGGAAAGGAATCCTCAAGTGCGATCTTCCTTTGTCTCGGTCAGTGTGGTGACCTGTTTTATGATGGCAAAAGAGAAGATGGTCCAGCAGCTCTAGTGAGAAGTGACAAGATAGTATGGAACAGATCAACAGGTACCTGGATACCTGAGAGGTGGGTGCAAAGAAGGGTAGGGAAAGCAGATCGAAATTGGCGGAAGCAGGTTGAAAGGGCATTTGGGAGGCAGGTTGAAAGACACGCTGGAAGCTATTACGGTTATCCGTCCCTGAATAAGAAGGCATGTAAAAAGGCAACCTACCTTGACGCATCTGGAGGTTTTAACATGGGACCAATCTACTTGCCTGCCTACCTACAATCTTGACAAGGTATTTGAGTTCCACATTCAGAAATGTACTCGGTGTGCAAAGTTGAAATCGCATATATTGGAATTTTACCATAAAAAATCTATTTATTCTGAATCTCTTGCCACCTCTTCCTCAGCTTGGCCTTTTCCCTTTCCCTCACAAGTTGAGTAGGGTGCACTAGCTCTACAGGCTTTGCATTGTTGACTTTGAGCCACTCGCCGTTGAATGCGTTGACCAGCCAATTCTCGAGCTCTACAATAAGCAGTGTTGTTAGTTCGAACAGTTCTGTGGCATTCCGCTGACTTGATGCTCAGAAATGGCAACTTACTGTCGTATATGATCTTGTTGGCATTATGGAAGAAGATGCTGTGGTCACTGTCAGGGAAGACATGGACGTCATAATTCTCCACTGCACCCATGTCCAGCTTGTCCAGCAGCGTCAACGAGTTCTGGAAATGCACATTGTCGTCCGAGGCGCCGTGCATCAAAAGGAACCGCTTGTTCGAGGCCAGCGCGCTGACGTTGTGCACGGCGCTCTTGGTGTAGCCATCCTCGTTCTGCTGCGGCGTGAGCATGTATCGCTCCGTATAGATCGAGTCGTAGAAGCGCCAGTCGGTGACGGGCGCCACCGCCATGCCGTAGCTGAACGTCCTGCCAGCGTCCGCCTCGAGCGTCTTGAGCGTCTGGAAGCCACCGTAAGACCAGCCCCAGATGGCAATGCGCGAGGGGTCGACGTATCCGAGGCTGGCCCAGTGTTTGGCTGCGGCGATCTGATCCTGCGCCTCGATCTCCCCAAGCCTGCTGCGCACGAGAACGCGGTTCTTGCGTCCAATGAAGCCGGTGCCACGCCCGTCAAAGGTGACGACAATGTAGCCGAGCGATGCGGCGACGTAGCTCTGGAAATCGACGCTGAACTTTTGGCTGACTGATTGAGATCCTGGTCCGCTGTACTGATGGAACAGCACTGGGTACTTTTTCTTCTCGCTGAACTGAGGAGGTCTCCTTTCTAGATAGTTGAGCTCGACACCTTCAACATTCAAGGTGCCGTAGTTCAGTAGCGGCAGGTCGTACTTGCGCGCGCTTTCTGCCAATTCCTTGTTTTCCTCAATGAGAACCTCATAGCGTTGATTGTTCGCCGGTGTGCTGACGACCTTTTGCCAAGGAATCTTGGGCCCCTTGTAGCTGAGGAGGGCATAGCCAGCCCCCGAGGAAAAGCTGACGTCGTAGTACCCCTTGGCCTCGGTGTCGGTAAAGGATTTCATGTTCTTGCCGTCCAGCTGCACGCTGTAGACGTGACGTTGTGTGCTGCCTTCTTTGGTCGCAATGAAGTAGACGAGATTGTTTTCGAGGTCGACGGCTGACGGCGCGTCAACTACCTCCCAGCCCGGACCCGAAGTCAGCATGATAGGGTCCGGGTTGTCGGGAGGCGAAAAGTATGCGAGATGGTCGCCGTCGTTGTGAATGACCGTGTCGATGTACCCATCTTGGTCACGACCTTTCTTGGGGTCGGCAGGAATATACTTGGTGTTTTGTGAAATCTCGAACCAGCCGCCGTCGATCTTGCCAACATCGACAGTGCGTGTTGTCTTGCCCGTCCGCTTCTTTACGTCAATCAGCACCACACGCATGATATCGCTGACCCGGTTGGTCTCCTTGACAATCACTTGGCTACCGGCCCAAAGAACTGTCGTAATGAGACGATCCTCGTCTGCAAAACCACCGTTGATGTCGACAGTAAACACATCGCCACGGGCAATGTCATAAAACTGAACATCAACCACGGGGTTGTGGGAGCCCGAGCGCGGGTACTTGATGTCGCGCACTTCTGGGTACGTCTCCTCCCCGGCCTTGGGACTCGCCCCACTAGGCCTGGACATAAAGTACTGTACGGGGAAAGCGGGAACTCCGGTCTCGTTGGTACGAAGGAATGCGACGTATTTTCCATCTTCGGACCACCACGTTGTACTGGCCCCTGCAATGACCTCCTCCTCGTAGACCCAGTCCGGAACGCCGTAGAAAAGGTCTGCCCCGCCGTCCTTGGTGATCTGTGTAACCTTTTTGGAGCCAATGGTGCGTAGGTAGAGGTTGTTTTCTCTTGTAAAGACGATTGCGTCACTTGTAGGACTCCACTGCGCATTCTGAACCCTGGCATCGGGACTTGCTGGTATGAGAGGCTCAGCGGTCTCCGTCGCGACATCCCAAATCCAGTAGCACGCCGTGTGTGAGTGTCGCCAATTGCTCTTCTGTTCTGTTCGCAGCAGAACCTTTTGTTGGTCACGACTCGGCTCCGCGCCGGATGGAATGTGCATGCGGCCCTGGTATCGGAAGCTACCATTCTTCATCAGAGTCCTCCGGCTTGCCGTCACGTCGACCTCCGCCTCGGCCGAGGAATCGGGGTTCTCGGCCCGCCCGTCCTCGATAACGATGTAATCCTTCCCGTCGGCACCAACCTCAATCATCAGGCCGTCCTCGCCTTTGGGTCCCGCGATCCAGGTGATGTCGTGCGAGGCGGCATACCACGTCCCGGACCTGACTTGATCCATGGTGATCTTCTTCCCGCTCGTCAGGGCCGCGGCCTTGGTCTTTTCCGGATCGTGCTCGACCGTGGTTGCGTGCTTGTACGACTTGGACGCGATGTAGACAAAAAGGCCGCCCACCCACGCCGCGACCAGCAAGCCGGCTACCACGATCATGATGCGCCGGAACTTGCGGTCCATGTATTTCCCGCCGCCGAATGTGTAAGCATCGCGGCCGGCGAGGAAGGGACCGGTTTCCAGGTCTCCCTCCCCGTCCATCTCCTGCTTGAGGGGGTCGTCATCGTCAAAGTCCGACAGGTGATCGTCGCGGCGGATGGATTCGGTCATTAAATGCGGTCGGTGCTTCTTGTGGATCTCGAGGTCGTTGAGGTGATCGAATACTATACTGGTCGTCGAGATGGACGAGACGGAGTCGAGCGAGGGCCTGCCGTTGCCTGACTTCTTATCAACCGGCATTTTTGTTCATTTGCAGACCCTTCTTTCGGTATCTGCAAGCATCGATGGGGAATATTAAAAACAAACGTGAATTGAAGTGGTGGCTTTGAGGATACGAGGACAGAAGACCAGATTCTATGCCCGCCGTCAAGGTGATACAGCCATTACAGGGAAACACGCTAAGCAGGCCGTCGTTTACTGGTTGCACGCTAAAAAGAGGACCCTTTCAAGCGTTTCCTGCCATTTGTCCCAATTGAGGCGGTGCACAGACCATGTCGCGCCGATCAGGCAGAGCCAACTGCATCATCCCCTTGTAGGCTTGCATTCGGTTCTATTTTGGACTTGGTCAGTGGGCCTGCCAAGAATGGGATCGATCTTTTCTTGCCTGTTACCTGCCAACCTGCTTATGTACATTGTGGCTTTGTCAACACTAGAAAAGCGTCGGTAGAGGCACCCAAGGCAGCGAAGCAATTAGGCTTGCTGGGATGTTGAACCTGGTTTAGGCTCCTATTCACTCTTATTAGGCAGACGGTTTGCCCATGACAAAGTCCCAGCCCATCAATCCATGGTATTGTCTAAAATTCTGCCAATTTAATATTTGGATTTTTTTGAGCATCGCAAAGCTACCTGAGGTCCTTACTTGGGTACCTACTCTACCCAATCGAGAATATGCAAATATGTTTTTTCAAGCCCAGATACGCCGAGACTCCATGCAAAAAATGCGCCTTTGCCACTTCATCGCGCTGCTTTTTGTCAAGTTTCAAAATTATGCCATTAAGCCGTAAAGTCCCAGGGCTTGAACGCCTCGCGGATAGCATCCGCGTCCTGCTTCTCCTCCTGTTCGGTCTGGACGCAGTCGCGCCACTGAAAGCGCTTATCCAAGCCTAGCAGTTTTGCCATGACCTTGCGACCAAATTGGAGGTCAAATCGTACACTCTGATCGAAGCGCATCAGGAGGCATTTGCTGATTATGCTGCCTCCATTCTCGTCATCGTTCTCGGCGTGTATCCACACGCGGAAATAATCTCCCTCGATTTCATCGCCTAGGCCAAAATCGCGTTCCTCAAGCTTTGGCAACTTTGTGTTCTCCGCCTCGACTTGAAACGCCGCCTCGACGAGACCTTTCTTTATCATGTCGGTTGAAATTGGCATGACTTGCCAGTGAGGGTGAATGCCGCGCTCTCTGCTAATCTCCCACGATACGGTCCCCAACTTGTGCTTGCTCAGAGAGGATACCATGGCTTGCAGCGATTCGCGGAAGCGTGTGCATTCTTTGAAGGTGACTTCGGCCTCGGGTCCCATATGCTTGGTGGTCAAAGTCGGGGCGTGAGTGAGCGGTACGATAATCATGTGAGCTGGAAAGTTGAGGCCCTGTTCCTGGAAAGTCTGTGCGGACGGGAGCGGTCCCTTGGCAGTAGCAATGTACGCATCCTCGCCGATTGTGCAGACCATATGGGTCGGTAGGTTCGGATTCGACAGGCAAAAGAAGCAACGGTCTGGTCCAGGCGGGGGAGACCTGTTCCTGTCGTTTCTTCGCCTCTTATTATTCCGACGGTCTCCATCATCCTCTCTAGCAAAGCGCGAGTAGCCCTCGGCCTCATCTGCAGTTCGCTTTCTGGGCCCGCTTTTGTAGAATGGCGAGACGGTAGTACCGGTAGGGAGTATCGATACTGTCTCGGTCTGCAGGGTGAATGCGTACATCGCCTTCGCCTTGCTCGAGTTGCCGAAGCTAGCAAGAGATAGAAACCGCGTGATGTCAAAGCTGGTCTCACCCTCGCTCTTTGGCGGATGGAAGAAGGCTTCGCGCTCGTAGAAGACATCGGATGTATTCATCGCGAAGTGGTATTTCGGTTTGAGAGCAGCGCAGAGATCAGCCACGGTCTCGCTGCTAGGAATCGTCGTCGGGTCAACTGTGAGGTTGACGCGGGAGCCGTTGGACACTGCCGCTGGCCATGTTGTAGTGAGCAGGATATCGGCGGAGTTGACGCCGCGCAGCGCCTTGGCATCGTCGGCGGTATGAAACGGGAGGTGGTGTTCCTTGGACTGCCCTGCAATGTTGGTGTCGAGCAGGCCGCCCAATGTTGCGATCCGCACGCCCTCGGAAGTCTTGGTCACGCTTCGCTTGTTGAGATAGTGGAGGTTTTCGCATATCTCCTCCTCGGCCACGATCTTCTCGACGATTTGAGGTGGTAGCGGAGTTGAGCCGACGGTAAAGTAGGTTGGTAGTGGGACTTTGAGTGTGCCATTGAGCAGTGCAGCGACAGAATCGTCGTCTGCTTCGGTGAATAGGTTGCCCGCGACGACAGCAAAGGCGAAATTGTTCTTGGCTTGGAGGGTCGCTAGCTTAGCAAAGGCAGACTTGAGTTGTCCATTGACACTGCCAAAGACGAAACTGGAATTAAAGCTGTGTCAGAGGGATATCACCATGGTGTCAGATTACCTAGATATGGAAGAGTAAAGTACTGACATTTTGGTTGCCATGTCTCTGGCGAACACCCCACCGGGTTGACGGAACTTGGTCAAAAAGTACGGTGCGCATCAATGTTGTTCTTTAACTGAGAAAGACTGCTGTTTGAAGCCAAATCAGAGTAATTATACTGCTCTGAGCAGTGGGCGGCGCGGGGGTTGTAGTTGCAGGTGACGTTGATAGCTTCTTTGATCGCGTCGCGATTAGATTTTGGATCGCTTCCTGAACATGTTCAATAGCGGGTCCAACCTGCAATAAAAAGTGGATCTAGCTCGGACTTGAACCGAGTGCATTGGTGGGTCGGGTCAAAACTCGAATGCTTGTCAGTAGATCTGATTTGATCTGACAGAGTTCTGGAATGCAAAGCCGTTTCTACCTACCTACCTATCTTGTAACATACATAGATAATCGGTCAACACGGAGAGTAAGGAGCAAACATGCTTGTAGGGGAGCGCGCTGGTGTTTCGTTGGTTTGTTTCCCTGTACTCAGGCCCCCAAGCCCATTTAACAGACGTTGTTAGATCTGCACCTAAGCCGCCTGCGAAGTCCCTTCTAACCAAGGTATACAGGTACCAACTCCGGTTGGACTTTAAATAGTAAGTCTAGATCAAATTATTCATTTGGCCTGCAATGAAGAACGAGGTTGGAGAGCCTCCAGCCTCGGCTCCCGCTGCACCGGGAACGGAAGCCGAGATCCTGGCGTCTGGTGGTACTTGTACACCGCACTATGAATTCTCCAACGGACCGCTTCTCGGCCTCCGAATCCTCGGCTTCAACTGATCAAAATTCCTTCCGAGTTGGGCACTATCTATTTGGTCAAGCCACCCCCGTAATTATTCCCTAAGAAGCTCCACGGAATGACATCCATGGATGTTTGTGGATTGCCTTGCGGCGCTGGAGGGGACGATTGAAGACTGGTCTAATTGGGTTCAGACAAAGCCGACGCATTTCTCCACAAATCTCAAGTCGCTGACGCCGAGCCCTGCCTTTTTTTGACCCTGCATCCACGCCCACTTCACGGCGTCCTCGGCCATGATTGCCTGGACAAAGAGGTTGAGGGACGTCAGCCCGCCAGACAGTCACACCGACTAGATGCCGAAACACCAGTCCAGAAGGATGCGGAAATGGCTCCAAAAGCACGATTAAATTGAGCACGGCGAAGTTCATAAATATTACTTGCAAGGTCACCTGCTTCAGCTAAAACGAAGTCTTGGACGGCACGACGTTGCCCTGGAACTTGGGCATGGTGCGCACCGTGTTGGCGGTGCCGACGCCGCTGAAGCTGACGAGCAGGGCGTCCTTGGGCTTGACGCTGATGATAAGTGCCGAGAAAATGAACCGTGTGGCCCTGGCCAGGGGAGCCCGCACGTCCCAGGTCATCACGGTCTGAGCATGATGGAAAGTAATCATTTCAAGGCAGCGGAGACGCGAGACAAGGCGTTCGCAAATGACAAAAGCCCAAAGGATTGGTGATTGATATGTCTGCGACGATGAGAAAACAGAATGCGACGACGGGGACACGGCGTTTCGGGCCTTGCAAGCACTTCTGGCCCACTCTAGAGCCCCCGTATGTGTGTAAGACGTACTCGGTATCGGTAGATGACCGGGCGCCGCTGCCACGGCCCGGTAATCCTCTGGGCCCCGAAAAACGGGACAACAGCTCCCTTGAAGGTCGGCTGAATTGATTGTCGCCTGTACCGCCCTCTGTGCTACCCAGATACTGCTTTATGATAACTATTTCAGTATTAGATCCAAGGGCCACGCCTGCGCACACAGTTTGACGTGGCTCCAAGCCGCAACAAGATGTCCGCCCTCATCATGTTGTTCCTCTCGTATGGTCTCTATCTCCTTGCGGCCACGGTCTGTGTCCTGAGTCTCGTGGCTTTGGCGGAGCTCGTGATCCCCGGCTACAGCCCAAAAGTGCTCCGGGTGGCCTTGTCAAAAGTGTTGAATGTGAGTCAGGGTCCTATCCTGCCATGTCGGGATTTTTACCACACAATCCCAGACACTCACTCCCTGACACCCCCTGACACCTGCAAGATCATACTCGAGCACAGATTCCCGATCCAGACCCCCGACGGACTCCATTCAATCCCGTCTTGCCCTTATCAGTGGCCCAACGGTCAAGGAGACGATGGAAAGTTTCTATCGGGCATCGAGAACTCGGCGCGCTGGCGAGCCAAGCACGGGAGCGTCTATCGCATATGGTCTGGCATGCATCCCGAGGTGTGAGTTGCGATTTCCCTTAATCCAGCCGTGATGGTTGATGCGTATTAAAACATACTGGGTCGGTATATTAAAAAAAAAACTGTTTTGCGGCGCCGTAGTGTCCTGACAGAGCCGGGCCAGCTCTCGGCCGTGTTCAAAGACTCGGACAAGCACACCAAGGCGCCTGCCAACAACTCGGGGGCATACATGGACCGACTTCTCGGCAAGTGCGTAGGGCTCATTAGTGGCCAGGAGTGGCGGCGTGTCCGAGGCGTGGTGGAGGGTCCTTTTGGCTTCCACGCTGCGTCGTCGCCCTCGAGTTCCAAAGGCATCGAGAGGATCGTAGCGAGGCACTTTGAAGAGCTGGCTCGGACGGGCCGTCTACGAAACGGCCTGATACACCCTGCCGAGGACCTGAAGATGCTCCCATTCTGGGTCGTCTGCGAGGCCCTGTATGGCCGCCTGCCCGACCGTCTCGTGCGCGAGCTCAACAGCATGGCGCCTCTGCGAGAGGGTCTATTTCGTCACGTCATGCAGGGCGGCCTGGCCCGCTTCGGATGGGCCGCGTGGCTCCCCACGGCCGCCAACGCCGAGATGGACGAGTTCCAGCGCCGGTGGACGGCCTTTAACGAGGCTGCATATGAGTTCGCCAAAGCGCAGCAGCAGCAGCCCTCCAACAACAGCAGCCCTCATGACAAACTCCCACCCATTGTGGACATGGTGGACAAGATGCGCGCCGGCCACATCACCCAGGAGCATCTGCTCCAGACGCTCGACGAGTCCCTGTACGCCAACCTCGACGTCACCACGGGCAGCCTGTCGTGGAACCTGGTCTTCCTCGCGGCGAACCGAGACGTCCAGGTCCGGCTGCGCGCGGAGCTGCAGGCCGCTTCGGACCAGTCACCGCAGTCGAAAGAGGCATATCTGCGCAGCGACGCCACCCTTCTGCACGCGTGCGTCCTCGAGTCGAGCCGGCTCAAGCCCCTGGCGGCGTTCAGCGTGCCGCAGGCGGCGCCGTCGGCCCGCACCGTCGAGGGCTACGTGGTGCCGGCGCAAACCAGCTTCGTCGTGGACTCGTACGCCATCAACATCCACAGCGACACGTGGGCGCCGGACAATGCGGCGTACCGACCGGAGCGGTTCCTCGGCAAGGGGGGCGGCGGCTCGGAGCTGCGCTACAAGTTCTGGCGGTTCGGCTTTGGCCCGCGCCAATGCATGGGCAAGTATCTCGCCGACAACATCATCCGGCGGACGCTGGCGCACGTGGTCCTCGGCTTTGAACTCGGGTGGGCGGATGAGGGGGAGGACTGGAGCCGGGCGAGGGACATGTGGATCACGCATCCCGACTTTTGTATACGGTGCACCAAGAGTACGCAGGAGCGAATGACTGCTGAGACAGGGGCTGGACCACATACTGAAGTTTAGAGCTAAGATCATAATTTGTTGTTAGTCTCAGCGAATAGCTGTGGGGAAACGTGGAAGGGAGTGGGTTTTAGAGCCCCTGTCCCTTGAGTATACGTGGTAAGTTCATCTAGCTTTGCGATTTACTGTAAATGATTTTATAAAATATGCCGTACTCGAAATACACCCAAAGCAGAATTTCAAACTCGTCGTCCAAACCTAAGCTAAAACATCCAAGTCAAGTGCGAATATGGTTGCTTCCAACTTCCAAAGTGCAGCCGTCTCGGGTATCAAGAGCAACAAGATCCGCAACTTACCGTGACCCTAACAGACCATACCTCGGACGCGTGAGGACACCCTGTCCTAGGCTTGAGAGCCGATGTCGTCGTGGTTCGAAACCAGGGAGTGCACATCATCGCTCTTACAAGACCCGAGTGCACCGCTCTCAGGGGGTGATTTTAATGCAGATTTAATTGAAAAGTCAGTACTTGAGTTAATAAGGAGATCACGGCCGTGGAAAAGCCGCATTGTGGGGAGAGACAATGGTTTAACATGCGGTGGGAAAGTAGAAAGCACCGTTCCTTATAGGCAGATATCAGATATGAAAGTGGACAGGTAGCAGAAATGCCAATCCAAAAGGTCAATCAACTAAATAGCCTGTACTCACCTACATCAACCATAGTATTTGTGCGTTCTGTGCTTCTCGGGAGCGACAACAAAATTTGATTGCTTAAGACCAGGCAGGAAATAATGCCGACGCTGTTCCGAGCCTGTAGGGGGGTATTGATAATCGCATTGGGAACATTTGACACGTGGACAGCTTTTGCAGGATGGCTCCTCCGGTCTCACCTTCACGTCTCATGTGCGAGCTTGCAGATATTACGTAGGAAAAAGTCAGGGACAGTGGGTCAGGAATTGGATGCCTATCAAAGTATACCCGCGTTCGGGCTCTTTCTATCCCCAATGCTTATGCTACGGCCCCATGCCCCAGCGTAGGCGCCCTTTCCAGGACCGCCTTCACCGCCGGTCGCGACAGCATGTCCTGCGACCACTTGTGTACGTGCGGCCAGTCCTCGATCCTGACGGAGAAGAGCGCAAACATGTATGGCATCGAGAAGGGCAGGTAAGAAAGGTCGGCGATCGTGGCGCGGTCCTTTAGCGCTATGTAGGCCTGCCCAGGCTGCGAGAGCCGCTGCTCCAAGATGTCCCACTGCCGGAGAGTGTCCTTGTGCAGCCTGAAGAAGACGTTCAGCTTTGTCAGCGCCCGAATCAGGCCGCATTCAGGACCAGCCCCTGCGGGGTTATGCGAGTGACCTACTGTTCTATGGTCTTGGGCAACGGCGTCGGGTTTTGCCGGTTTGGGTATCCGCGCAGAAAGTAGAGCCAGTACTTGGCGGTAGGCCTTTGGATACAGGATGATGGACGCGTGTTAGCTCCGCAAGATAAACCACTCTCTGCTCGCATTCTACCCCGCAAAGGGAACGCCAGATGGAAGAACTCACCCGAGGGCCGCCGTCTGGTACGCCGTCCACGCCATGACGCTGCCCTTTTCGGCCGCCGTGCGGCCGGACCAAGTGCCGGCGGGGTCGAAGCGCTCGCACAGATACTGCAGGCAGGCCGTCGACTCAAAGACGATGCAAGCCTCTCCGGTCGAGGGGTCCCGGTCTTTGAGCGCCGGCACCATGCGCTGCGGGTGCACGCTCGAGTACCATTCGTCCTTGGTGTCGACGACGGAAAGAACGTGAGGCGCCTGCAGCTCCAGAGCGAGGATCAGGGGCTTGATGTAATTGATATAGGATGTTTGATCGGCTGGCCAAGATTCGGAAATTCAGCGTGTGCTGTCCCGGACAAGACGTGCCTGAAGAAAAAGCATCACCCACCTTTGATAATGTAGAGCACAACTCGGCCGTCTGCTTCGACATCCCCGTGCATGACCTCGGGCTGGCGAACTGGTGCAGGTGGTGTTGAGATGTCAGATATCCTGAGATGGCATGGATTGTGTTAGTTGTGATTGTTAATCATTGCCGTCTGCGAGAAAAAAGGCTGTCAACACAGTTGTGACCATGGGCCACACTAACCGTTTCAAGTCTGTCGTTTGAGTGTTGGCGGCAGCCTCAATGCTGGAGGTAGTAGCAGAATCCTGCAAATTACTATTTTGGGGTCGTTTTTCACACCCCGTGTCTTGAGCTGACGGAGACGAACTGGCCTTTTTCTCAACATTGCCGGAGTGAGCGGACGGCAACTTAGTTTCGCCCTCCATAGCCTTGGTGTTGGAGGCGGTAGGAGCGCCCTCCTGGTCAGGATGCTGGAGCAAGCTCTCAGGCTCCACGACCCGACTTGCGGCCGGTTGTTCAGCCTCGCTCTCGGCAGCCACTGCGTCCGGGGTCGGTCCCGCGGCGTCATCCCGGGTCGCCGGACCAGGCCGGAGATCAATCGCCTGCACCCATGCGTTCCGTAGCGGAAGAATGCTGTGGACCACCCAGCCGGCGCCGGTCACGAGCGTCCGCCATTGCTCCTCGGTGCGCTCGTGGCCCTTGGCGGTCATCATCATGTTGATGTCACCATACACGGAAAGCCGGCCGCTCCTCCGGTCCGAGAGCACCGACTCGAGAATCACCAACCGGCACTCGTGGTCAGCAGACTCGGCCGGCTGGATAGCGGCACGGATGTTCTGGAGGATCAGCGAGGCGTCGGCGTCGCTCCAGTCGTGGAGGCACCATTTCATCGTATAGGCCGAGGACGCTGGCACCTCCTTGAGGAAATCGCCTCCTACGAGACAGGTGAGCCGGGGGCCGACATCCTCCAGCGGGCCGCCGGGCGCGAGCTTCGACCTGACGTGGTCAATAACGCTGGGTAGGTCATATATGCCGCCCTTCATTGTCGGGTGTCCGCGCAGCAGCGATGCAATCAGCGCGCCGCCGCCGCCGCCAACATCTATGACGGTCGTGTTGGCCAGCTCGTGCCATGGATAGTCGGCCAATATCCCCGGGGCCATGGCTTCGGCGCCCGCCCCGAGCGTTTTGTGTAGCTGCGGTACCCAGCCTCGTGACTGGAAGTATGTAAACATGTTATCATCCGTGTCAAAGACATGCTGAGCAGCCGACCGAGTGCCACGGCCAGGACCCAGAAACTGAGGAATCCCTGCCGCGATGTCGTAGAACTGGTTGCCGTAAAGCTCCACCCAGTTGCGCCACTGCGTCCGGTGATCAGCCCGGATCAGCTCGGATACACGGTTGTTGCAGTACATGCCGGTATTTGCATCGTAGCCAAAGATGTTGGAGGTGTAGAGGGGGCGAAGAATCTGACCCAGCCTCTGCGGATCTGCCTGGGCCTTTCCCGCCAAGTCGCTGAGAGACAGAGGCCCGTGGCTCAGATGATCGGCGATATTCAGCTGCACGGCAGAAACCAAGCACTTGGTCGTTGTGTAGCCTAAGGTGAACAAAGGCTCGATGTCAGTAACGGGTTCCATCGGTTGCGGAACTTGTGAGGGCTTTCTCGGTGTCTCACCGAGAAAATAGTCGGCCAGCCTCAGAGCCGCAGGCTCCAGTTGGTGCTCGATCAGGCCCAGAAGATCGACGATGCGCTGGGACATCAGCAGCAAATTGCTATCTGGGAGGACCGTGTCGCTGTGCAGCGATTGAGACAGCAAGGATGCTGTCTCTGGGTCGGATAGTAGGTCATGAAAGGCGATCAGAGAAGCTTCAATCCTGACAAGTAAATCGCATAGCGAGTCTTGGGAACTGCGACCGCCCTCCGTAGAAGATGGGGTAGACATGGCGTTGTCTGAATGAGATGAGAATAGCATGCCGTGCGAATGTTGACTGTCCCAGTTTGCGTCATTAATGGTATTATAAACAAAACCATGGTTTCTCAGGCAATCGTTATATTGTTCGTGCAATAAATGACCTATTGTCGGGTTCGGGGTCCGATTGGTAATGCGGACCGCCTCTCGGCTGCCGGAGACGCACTGCATAATGGACTCGGACCGGCGCAAGTTGCACGGAGTGGCGTCTCACTCTATAAAATCGGCCACAAGCCAACTTTCTCGGACCAACAAACAACCACCGGCAAAAAACATAGCGCAATGTCTACCACGCCACTTTTCGACGTTCTCATCATCGGCGCGGGCCCAGCGGGCCTGGCTACGGCAACAGGCCTTGCCCGTCAACTCTATCACGCTGTAGTCTTTAGCAACGACAGCTTCAGGAACGCGAGCTCCGAGCACATGCACAACTTTCCAGGATGGGACCATCAGCCACCCAGCGCCTTCCGTGATAAGACCAAGAATGATCTTCTCGCCCGATACAAGACAATCGAGTTTGAAAATGCCGATATCGCTTCAGTGGAAAAGATTAGCCAAGGCGGATTCCAAGTGACCGACGCGCAGAGGCGTTCCTGGCAGAGCAGAGCACTGGTCCTCGCGCAGGGATCAGAGGATCAGTTCCCGAATATATCGGGCTATGAAGAATGCTGGGGAAAGGGAATGTGAGTGTTGCTGCCCCGACGTCAACCCAAGCCAGACGGCGACGCGCTTCTGACCCGGCACGCATGCGCAACTTAGATTCCACTGCCTCTTCTGCCACGGCTACGAAGACCGGGGCCTCCCCTCTTCCGGCGTCCTCTGCGTCGGCCCGCACGGCGGCAGCCCGCCCTTGGCCTTGCACCTCTCGCGCATGGCACGCCGCCTGACAGAAAAGGTCACATTGTACACCAACGCCAACGCAGAGCTCGCTGCTGAGCTCAAGAGGCTCCTGGAGACCGATAGAGACGCGCGGGACGGGCGGGTCAGCGTTGACGATCGCAAGATTGTGGGTCTTTCGAGGGGCGGGGATGAGGCCGGCGCCGGACTCATCACCATTGCCTTTGAGGGCGGCCAGACCATCACCGAGGGCTTCCTCACACACCAGCCGAGCACCAAGACCAGGGGCCCTTTTGCAGAGCAGCTAGGCCTGGAACTCCAGCCAAGTGGCGACATCATGGTCCGTCAGCCATTCAACGAAACGTCGGTCCCAGGCGTGTTTGCGGCAGGAGACTGCGCGACGCCCATCAAGGCCGTGTCGCATGCTGTTGCCATGGGCACGATTGCTGCTGCCGGACTCGCCTTTAAGCTAGGGGCGGAGCTTGCTCGACTAGAGTGATGTATTGATGGGTTCGAGGGAAACGCAGTCTGGTTATTCGTAGCTGTTTTAAATAAGAAACCCCTTCCTTCGGCAACATCTTCACGTGACCGTCCCGCTTGAATTAGTGGAGCACCCGACTCGTGCACCTATTTGTACCCACTTTCTGTTCTCGCCCATCAGCGAGCAATGCTCAAGAGTGCCCAAGCGCGAACCCGATCTGATTTAGTCCATCCCACAGCATCGGCGGCGGCACTGCTACGGTCAGCCGTACCCAGAACCCTCCGTCGCCATCGCACCAACCACCGCCAAAGCTTTTTCCCTCAGCCACCGTGACGTGCGCCAACCGCAGCCTCGCCATGATATCTTGTCTTGCAGCCCGGGACCCCAGGCGTACGAGCACAAAGGGGCCGGCATCTGCCGGCAAAAAAGGGACCCCCCACCGGCGAAACCGGGCGTGGGCGATAGCGTGAGCGCGTGCCAATCTGCGTGAGAGCGCCGCAACCAGACCAGGTAGGGCCGGCGAGCGGAGGAGCAGAGTCGTAGCCAGCGAGCTCAGAGACGACACGTGCATGCTGGACAAGAGGCCGACCGACGTAAGAATGGGCTTGGCCTCTCGAGACTGGCTGACCAGCGCTGCCTGCATGGGTGAGAAAGTATCAGAAGCGGCAACCATCAACCCAAGGCGGAGACAATGTTTCCAAGACTTACAATGCGTACTCCACTCGAGCACATGTCTTTGCTGGTGCTCCAGATTACGTGGACAAGGGCTTCCTGCTGCTTGTTGTCGCATTTATCCCTCTTTGTCGATGCAGAATACTGGGTTGCATCGGGCGTTTGCTTCTTGTCGTTGCAAGACGCAGCTGTAGTGGCATCCGAATCTGAAGCCACGCCTCTGGCTTGGTCGGCCGCGCCCAAATCACCATTCGTCCCCCTCCCGCGGGCGTCAAGGCTCAACGCCGAGACAAAGCCGCCGCCCGCGCCTAGCTGGCTGAGAGCATAGAGCTCATCCGAGATGTAGTGCAAGCCAGCCTCGCGGCAAAAGTCGAGGGCCTCCTGGAGAACTCCCTCGGGGTAGCATTGACCCAGGGGGTTGTTGGGGTTCGTCATGACCAGTGCCTTGACTTTTGCTTTGTCGGCCACGCCGGCCATGGCTTGCTTCAGCGCGGGAAGGAGACCTTCGCCTAACGGTTGGGGGTTTTCATCCAGCCGTCCAGCCGTCCACTCGGGAATCACGGGGATGATGTTCACGCGGGGCCGCAGACGAAAGTGAAGGCCAAAGCCGTCTGGAGTCCGCAAGCACAACTGTCAGCTAGCCTCCTCGTGGTGGGAAATGTATGCGCATCTACACTGACTCCAATAAGGCACTGGGACGAGCACCGAGTCGCCGGAGTCGCAGATGCTGGTCAGGAGCGCGTCCATGCAGTGCGTGGCGCCCGGAGTCGCCACGATGTGAGACGATGTCACGTCCACGCGAGGTCTGAAATAGGCCCCAAAAAACTCGGCCAGCGATGCACGCAAATCCTCGTCTCCGAGGATACTGGTTGGATAGGAAAGAGTCTGCGTGCTGCATATACTCGTCAGAAGATCAAGTCATTTGGGGTGAGGAGGTTACTGGGAAACCTTGCCTTTTCTTCCATGTGACCCGCAATACTGGCCGAGTACATCTGGCGGAGCTCAGATCTCAACAGCCAGTTCTCAGCCGTCGCAAGGTCTATGCAGTGTGACTTGGTGGCCAGTGCCTCGTCAATAAGTGGCGTGATGAGCTCGACCGTGTCCCTCATACGGGATGAGATGTGTGAAAAGTCAGCAGCCATGGCTACAAGCTATACTATAAGCTCTCAACCTACGTCTATTGGGAGTCCACGACGAACAAAGGTGAAGGGTAACCCGCTCAGCTCTAGAATTGCAGGTCCCGCGTGATTTGACTTTACTGGATACGTATATTTGGCAAAAGCCATGATTCGAACCCGGAAGTGCGATCGGGGGCCAGAGTGGCGATGAGGCTCCCGGCCTAGTGGCCGAGACGCGGACGGCGGGAGCTGGTAAACGCCTCGGACTCCGTCAAGTGGCCGGCCGATGAGGCCTTCTGCGCTGACATTTGCGACCAATGGCTCGCTCTCCCTTACAGCGGAGTAATCCGACGGTCCTGGAAGGACCCCACGGCCGTTACCCACCAGCTGCACTAGCTGCACTATTTCCTAGAAGTAGCAAGACGGCTGGGGGAAAAGCCGATATCGATACGTGATTTCGATAGCTAACGATGAAAACAACCCTTGTGCAACGCGGGGCTAGGATTTGTGAGCACACGCGTTTGTTAGGCATTTGGCTACAGGTAGGTAAGGAATTGTCTTTTTTGTTTTTTTACAACTTTTAGATTTCACAGCAGAGTCAACAATATCGAGGCGAGACCTCTTCTTGTTCGTTCCGTCACAACTAGCCAGAACCTCTACGGTGCACACGCAGTTGTTTTCTACTTGCGAATTCGCTGAATCGCAAGCGGCACAGAAAATGCCTGCGATAGGAGGCTATGTATCTTGTTTCTGTCTATGTGGCCAAGTTGGCCCAGTCCGATAACCTCCTGCCCAGAAGAGTCTTTTCATCCCGAAACCCACCAGTGAGCCGACCGCGTCGTTGACTGCTTGCCGGATCGCGTGCATCTGAGCGGCTGGTCAGCGTGTGCAACGCTGCTGCCACGTCCTCGACAAACCCGCGCAGGGACTCTTCATTTATGCACCCGTCGTCGTACTCGACCCGGAGGACGACACAATCCCCGGCAACTGCCGTAAATTCACACATCATCTTGAACTTGGCCCCAGAGGACCATGCAAAGCAGGGCTCCAGGGTAGGTATGTCCATGCGAAGCTGCTGGATCATCTCTGGCTCATGGAAGCTGACCATGACGTCAAACAGCGGATGATCCGGGTAGTCGGGTATGCAGCGGGCAAGGTCCAGGAGCTGGTGCCAGGGCAGCCCACGCGCAAGTGCGGCCTGGGTTGCCTGCTGCACTTCCCTCAGCAGCGTGTCCACGTTCTCGGGCGCACGGTCGTATTTGATGCGCACCGGCAGTGGCTGCAGGAACAAGCCGACCGTCTCCATCTGCTCGGTGCTGCCGCGGTTGATGTACGGCACACCAATCATGACGTCGACGTGGTCTTTCGGTTCTCCGGGCCTCTGGTTGACAAGACCTAGTGCAACGGCTGCCATGCCGAGGTGCTGCAGGCTCACGAAATGGCTCGATCGACACGCCAGTATCTGGCGGCTGGTGGCCTTATCAAGCTCGTATACGATTGACCGGCCCAGGTAGCTCGTTCTCCTAGGAACGCTGGAGAGAATGCCGCAAGGGGCAGGGACGTCGGAGAGTGTCGACAGCCAGTACTTTTTCGTCTCTTCTGTCAGCTCCACGCCACATAGCTGCTGAGCCGGATAGGCTGCGCCTGCAGATGGCACGGGTAGCTCTGCGCCGGTGTAAAGGACCGAAGCCTCTCGTAAAACCGTGGCCAACGCCGTATAGTCGGCGGCGATGTGGCTCATGACCACGAGCAGCGTGTCGTCCGCGAGCACCACACGCACGGGGTGTTCTTGATGCGGCTGGAAGGGACGGTTGAGCTCCAACCAGACGTCTACGGTGCGCAATCGCTGGACGCGGGGGTAGTGACGTGTCAGGATGCGTCGGTACTCGGGTCTCCTCGGCGCCCGGCTCGATATATACGTGCCCCGGAGGACCGGGTGCCTCTGGAGGACGCCGTTCAGCGCCCTTTCCAGCCGATCGACGTCGACTCGGTCTGGCTCGAAGCGGTGCAGCGAGGACACGTTGAAACACGACGTGCCGCTCGATACGCGATACTTTTCCAACCAGTCCGCCTCGATGGGCGTAACACTTTCGGGTACAGGTGGCGTCTCGGTCGTCGCTGACGCAAGCGAGAGTCCTGCGCGCGACTGGTCAATGGCGCCAGCGAGCGCCTTGATGGAAGGGTTCGAGATGACTGTGCGCAATGAAACTGGGATTCCTAGCGTCTTGGCCAGGTGGCGAGCCAATTTGATCTGCTCCATCGAGTGACCGCCCAGCTCTCCGAGGCTCTGGTTCCTGTCTATGGGCCACCGCGCCGCGGGCCTCTGCAGTACGGCACAGAAGGCCGCTGCAACGACTTCTTCCATCCCGGCCGCCGGGGCAGAAGGGGCCACGGCTGCGTCTGCGCCGATTTCGACTTGTGCGATGGCCTTGTAGTCGATCTTGCCAGCCGGCGTGGTTGGAATGGCATCCACCGCCACGATGTGGCCGGGAAGCAAATACCGTGGAAAGGTGGCCTCGAGGCGGGACCTCATGGCCGCTATGTCGAGACCGCCCGGCTGCACCATGACCAGCAGCTCATCCACTAGTCCCTTGCGCACGGCGACGGCGACGGCGTTGGCCTCGGGCACAGTCTCTGCGATGCGGATCTCGAGGTCGTTGAGTTCGACCCGATAGCCGCGCAGCTTCACCTGGCGATCCCTCCTCCCGACGCAGACGAGGTCGCCGTGCTCGTCCCAGTAGCCCATGTCGCCGGTGTCGTAGCTCATCTCTCCGTTGTCCATCACCTGGTCGGGTCTGAAGACGGCCCCGGTCTGCTCCGGCATGCCGTGGTAGCCTCGAGAGACTTGCACGCCGGCCAGATGGATGCGTCCCACCATGCCTGGCTGAGAGAGCCCGCCGCTCGAGTTGAGCACGTAGACGCGCGTTGATGGGTTTGGCCGGCCTATGTTGACGTCTTGTCCGCTGCGGAGCCTCTTTATGGTGGCGCCACATGTCGCCTCGGTGGGTCCGTACATGTTGTAAACGTCTTTGCATGCCGACCACGCATCCGCCACGGCCTGCGGAACGGGCTCCCCGACGAGGTAAACCTGCAGAAAGCAACGTAGTCAGAAACCAGAGTGTCTCGGGAGCATGCGCGGGTGTTTGTCATCTGACCGTTTGCAATCCCGGAAAGTCGGCCGGCTGCAGCGCCCGAGCGATGGATGGTGTGAAGACCGCCGAGTCGACCTTGCCAAGGACGCTCAGAACATCCCGGGAGCAGGCAGGCAACACAAGAGTCGCGCCGTACGTGAGGGCCGAGAAGATCTCATGGATGCTTCCGTCAAAGGCAACCGACATGATTTGGGACACGCGCACTCCCGGTTTCGCCCCGAGCCGGACGGTCGGGTCCCGTTGGAAGGCCACGAGACCGGCATGCGTGCAGACGACGGGCTTGGGCACGCCCGTGGAGCCAGATGTGAAGCAGATGTAGGCCGGCCAGTGGGGGCGGGGCGTGCGAGGGACCGGCGTCGTCGTGGAGGCGTCGGCTTGAGCGCAGCCCGGGACGGACTCTACCGAAAACGCCAGTCGCACATGGCGGGGCCTCCATTCGTCCAGCTGCTCGGTCGTGGCGGTGATGAAGGCCGTCGCGGACACGGCCTCGGCCATGCTTTCGCGCCAGGCTGCCGTCAGCTGGGGGTCAAGGGAGCAGTATGTGCAGCCGGCCTTCAAAATACCCCAGATGGCGCAGATCCACTCGAGAGACCTGTCCGAGTGCACACACACCACATCGCCCTCGGTGACAACAGGGGCCAGCACGTCGCAGATTGCGGTCGATCTGGTCTGCAACTCTGCATACGTCATGGTTCGGTCGCCCTTCTCGAGAGCCGTGCGTTGACTGTTGGCCTCGGCCGCCGCTTCAAACAGCGTTACCAGGTCGTCCTTGACAGACGCTCTTGTGGTGAGTCCCGTGATGCAATTGCCCCACCGCATCAGCTGGGAGTAGGATTGACAGGAAAGCAGGCCCTGCATGGCGTCGTCAACCTTGCCGTCCACGGTCAGCATCATGTCTAGGGCGCGCTCGTAGCAATCTGCAACGAGTCGCGCATCCCGGGAACCGTACCGGCTGGAGTGGAAGTCGATGGTGACCCGCGAGGCATCCTTGACCGTTACGCTGATAGGAACCCGGGACTGCTGGCAGCTCGAGTGGCTGACGGGCATGGCCTGGTACGTATTCGCCGCCGGGTGGCTCCCATCCACCGCCTCTGGCAGCTGCAACTGCACCGACAGGGCCGACTCGTAGTCACGACGGAAGCCATTCTCGGTTGACGTCCATGCGAGGGCCTCCAGGTTGACAGTGTCGACAAACAGACCCCACACAAAATCTCGGAGAGGCGCGTCCCGGCAGACGGCGACGTGTAGAGGGAGGACGTTGATCAGTGGGCCAATGGCGTCCAACGAATCCGGGACACCCAGCCCTCGGCCGCTCAAGACGGAGCCGAACACGACGCTGTCGCTGTCGGCGTACGTGACTACTACAAGCGCCCAGCCGGCGTAGAAGATGGCAGCAGGTGTGACGCCGAGCCCTCTGGCCCTCACTTGGATGGCTTCGGCATTCACGGAGAAGTCATGTCTTTTGACCTCTGCCTCGAACTGAAGAGTTCTAGCCGGAGTCGGAAGCGCCATGTGACCCTTGGCATCGGGGTGCTTCACCATCGTTTGGGCCCAGAACTTGTCTCCCTCCGCTTTGTGGTCTTGCTGGTGGTGCCGGAGCAGCAGGGCCCAGTCCCAAAAAGAAGTCCCTGGCTTCGTCTGCATGCCGTTGGCCCGAGCTCTGACCTTGGAAACAAGCGCCTCCAGCGAAGAGGCGTCGATCAAAGCATGATGGACCTTGAACGTAATTTCCATGAGCTCCTCCATGCCGTCGTCGGTCGTCTTCCCGGCCCTGCACATTTCGAGCGACCACCCTGGCCACTCGCTGTCGAGACCTGTCGATCCGTCGAGGGTTAAGCCAGCGACGTCTGCATCGGCTGCCCTGCCCTGCTTGGAAAATAGAGGGCCGAGACAGCACCGCTTGAAGATAGCCTCGTCGTTCAAGACCTGTATCCATGCCTTTCGATATGTCTCGGCGCTCTTGGGGTGGTGTAATTCGCTGTACGTGATGATATTGGAGCCGCAGTGTGTGATGGTCTCGTGGACGAGAGATAGCTGCAGCTCTGTGAGGAGGTCGTAAACTTGGTTTCTATGGCTGCCGTCAGTCGCCTGCCCTGCCCGCAGATGTGCTTCTCCCAGGCTCTGCAAGCTGCCAGCCCACTGTGATGCTGAGACTGGGGAGGAGGATGCCGCCGAGGACGAGGACGCGCGCCCAGACGAGTCGGTGTCAGGGTGCGAGTTGTTAGATGACGAGACCCAGGAGGTGGCTTGGTCCAGGGGTGGCCGTGTGCATGCTCCGTCTCGAAATACGTCTCCGATCGTGGGGCTGGTCAGGAGGTCCTCGCGAGTAATGTTGTAACCATGCTCTCGGAGCATAGACTGCAGCAGGATGGCCCTGAGCGAGTCTCCGCCGTTGACGACGAAGCTTTTCTGCAAGTCCACGTCGTCGAGCGGCTTCCCCAAGACCAGGGCTGCACAGCTGAGCATATCTATGCATATCACTCCATCGTGGCCAGCGGCGTCCATTGAGGGCAACACTGAGCGCATATCGCTACGGAACGTCTGTGCCAACACTCTGAAGCTGTACGGTCAGGATTACGTGACGAGGAGCTGAAGCGCATTCTGGAAAGGCCGTTCGGTACTATATTTCATCAAGTGCAGAGCATCAAGGTGTACTGTAATTGCTGTACAGTACAGTTGGCAGTAGCTGAATGACCTTGCTTGGCCAGTGGGGCGCTTCAGTATGCCGAACGGTGGCCGAGCTGTGGCTCAGCTCGAATGGCGCCCCTAGGCAGCCCGACTTGCCCGTGCTACTTGAGTGGTTTCCGGCCGTCAAGGAGTGAGACCAGAAAGTCATTGTTGGGATGTAAAGGGGTGTCAGACGACTGCAAAGCAATCGGGCCGCTGGAGGGTGGTCAGTCAGGTTTAGGGGCTACAACTCGAGTCCGCTTAAGCTGCGTGCAGTTTCAACAAGTAAGCGACGGGAATTTTGAGCTGCGTGAAGCATGATCCCCAAGATCTTTCTTAGGCACGGTATGAAATACTCGAGTTTCAAGAGCTTAATTACTAGATACGACACGTTTCCTCTGGGCTCGACGCCTATTACCAGCCTCGGTGAGGATCAGTCTCTGTTCTTTGGTCCACACCTCGGGTTCCCCGTCAAACAACATGGCAGCCTCGTCCGACGCGTCCATCTCTTTAGCCGTCTCCTCGGCCCTCTTAAGCACACGTATCAGGTTAAGCCCCAAGACGCCAGCCAGGTCCCGCTCGCCCACGCCCCGCCGGATGAGCTCTGCCACGAGCTGGGGGTACTGCGAGACGTCGTCCATGCCCTCTGGGCCCTCGAGCATGCCGTCAAAGTCCGAGCCGATCCCGACGTGGGCGTAGCCGATTCTGCGCCCGGCGTGCTCGACGTGATCTGCAATCTGCGCCAGGGTCGGCTTGGACCCGTCGCCGGGGTCGACGAGCGAGGGCAAGAAGCAGATCATGATGATTCCGCCGTTTTCTGCCAGCTTGTCGAGGGCGTCGTCCGTCACGTTCCTCGGATGGTTGCAGAGCGAGAAGCTGAATGTCGTGGCAGTTATTTTAGACGGCGGTTCTCCATTTCAGTGACAGCAATCGGTCCACACGTGGCTCTCGGGTGCTAGGACTAACCACGATGAATGCGAGAACAGCACGGGGGCTTTGGACAATGCCAAGACATCGAGCTGGGTCTGGTGACTTGTGTGTGATAGGTCGATCATCCTGGGTGGGAACACACACTGTTAGTCAATCTCCTGGCCAAGAGCGTCGTGCTGCCCAACACGGAGAATTACACCCACATTCCGATCCTATTCATCTCGGCCACCATCTCGCGACCCTGAGCCGAGAGACCTCGGTCTGTTGAGTCTTTGGAGTTCTGTTGCACGCATCATAATCAGAAAGGTCCACCTCCTTGTGCGCGAGGCTCTTCGGAGACCAGCGACTGGTCCAGGCACGCACCGACGAATCACAGTACAGATTGCTCCTGTCATGGCACAGGGTGGCATAGCGGACGCCCAAGCGGTGATACATGCGGAGGACGCTGGCGCTGTTGGCTATCTGGTGCAGGCCTTCGATCCCGAGCAGGCTGGCTATGCGGCCGGACCGGAAGACGGGCAGGATGTCGTCGGCCGTGTCCACAAACCCAAACGTTGCGGGATGCCGCTCGAACAGGGCGTGGAGCACGTCGATCTGCTGCAGCGTGGTCCTCAGCGTCTCCAGCTGTGGCTCCCCGGCGCCGAGCCCGCCCTGGTCCGGCACAAAGGCGCTCCAGAACTGGCATCCCACCTGGCCCTCCCTCAGACGCCTCACGTCGGTCTGGCCGATGGGCATGTCCTGGATGGTGTCGTTGCTGAGGTGGTCAAGTCGGTTGCGGAGCCACCCCCGGAGCATCCATGCAAAGTCATTGTGGCCGTCTTCGTGCGCGGTAGGGTGGAGTGTGCCATGTCAGTGAGACGGCGCAGACGCAGGAACAAGGATCCAAGGGGTCAAAAGGAACGAGAGGGTTGGGATCCCTGAGTACTCACCGACCAGAGGCACCTTGCGCATAAGCTCCCGGGCTGCGGTGGCAGCATGGTCAAACTGGTCAGCCTGGGAATCGCAGCCTCCCATGGTCGTACGGCTCGCCTGCATGGTTCGTTTCGGTTCACCTGCGGGCGGTACGATAAGTTGAACGCGCTCTGCAAAAGACAAAACAGACACGACTCGACCTGGATGTACAACAATATGGAGGGGTTGTAGTGGTAGGGGTAGTAGGACTGAAGTGCAGATGCAACAGAATGTTCCGTCTCATAGTAATATTACTGGCGGAGCAACTATCTAGCCTAGATGCTCGCGAGATGCACCGGACAAAAGCAAATTACCCCAGCCCCCGCCTCATCATACTGCTCCGCCGTCGCACTTAAAGACCCGCCGGTGGATGGCATCATGGTACAGCCACATGGACCTGAACAGCACATTGACGACGGCCGCGGTCCAAATTGGCGACGAGAACGAGGACGGAGCCCGAGCAGCCTTGGCGCGATTCATGACAAACGTCAAGATCGGGATCCAGAAGGCGAGAAACGCGCGGATGGCGAGCAGCTCGTGCAGCCAGCCGAGAACCGGCCGCTGGTAGGCCGGCAGGCCGCGCAGATACTCGACGTAGTCGCCCGGCAACCCGCTTTGCTCGGCGCCCCCCACGATCAGATCCTTCAGAGTCGGCAAAATGGGTCAGCTTCTCGATGTGTGGGTGGGGGTCGTTCTGGGGTCCCCCATCAAGCGATAGGCCCATGCTAAGTTTAGGTCTAGTTCTAAGTTCTAGAACTAGTTCTAGTTCTAGGATACGCACCATATAGCGCCGGCTGGGCAGCCGCGGGGGGTCAAAGGGGTTCTTGGCCACGAGAGTCGCCACAGAGAGCCTGCCGCCATCAAAGGTTGTGGATGCTGTGTGTGAGGCTGGAGGGAGCGAAACACTGTCGGCCTCCAGCTCGACGTCCCGGTAACCGGTGCCGGCGCCCTCGGTCACCCTGAGTAGTTGGTAGTCGGATGCCGAGATGAGATAGGCGACTCCGTGGACGGCCGGCGTGTCGCATCCGGCCGGCTTCTCTCGGATTCCTGCCATGGCGGGCTCCGAGTAGGGGACCCCGAAGACGTCAAAAATCAGCATGTGGGAGCTCACCCGGACGCAGCGGGCATCCAGCGGCGTTATCCCGCGGCGGGCCATAACGGACGGGCTCAGGTTGGAGCCATAAGCAAAGTACCAGACCGGGGCTTGGCCGTCCATTATGTTGTGTTTTGAGGCGAGGTGAGGTGAGGTGAGTTTGAGCGAGACAAGAGTTCGTAGGCGTGAAACAAACGGTATGCCTGCCTGTCTTGGAAGAGATATCTGCAAAGTGTCCCCAAGAACCAAGGTCGGCTGGCCCACCCATGTTTTGTACAGAGCCGGATTGGCGCTGCAGGCCTTGATACTTGGCCGTGCCGGCCCCATTGATACGGGCACGGGCCGATGCCAGTCACCGCAAAGCCATTGTCAAATTACTTTAATACCTTGATGCTCCGGAGAGCTTAGTGCGCCACAGCCGTTGCTTCGTGCGCTGCATACCTGCATACTTGATACTGATGTATAGAACTACTGGGCTTCAACAGCTAACCACCTTGGCCATTCAGTCTCTCACCCCCGAATATGCCTTGATTGTGACTGGCTGATAAGAAGTTCAGCGGGCGATAGACTTGAACTCAATGTACTACGCCCGGACAGCTCTTTACTGCTGTCCCCTTCTGTCCTCCGTGCTTTATACCAATACTCGGCATCGACTGCGAGCAAGCCGTGAACTACCCCACATCCAACGCGATGGGCAGCCTCTCGACCCGCGTTATCAGCGACAGGCACCACTGCCCCATCAACTTGCGGAACGTGTCGTTGGGGTGGGCGTGGAACGTCGTGGCCAGCATGCGCACGACGTCCCGGTAGCTCTGCAGCTCGCGCGCCAGGATGCGCCGGGCCACGACGGCCTGCTCCAGCGGATCGATCTCGAACACGCCAAAGTGCAGGCTCGGCATGCGCGCCTCGGCGGGTGGCGACTGAGGCGACGAGGCTGAATTTCCGCTGCCACCTCCGCTGCTGCTGCTGCTGCTGCTACGGGGATCCAGCCCCGACCTCTCGACCACGTCCTCGAACAGCGTTAGCATGGTGTCGAGACACGTGGCGATCACGGCCAGCGAGCACCGGCAGATGTGGCTCGGGCTGGAGGAGCCCTCGCGGCCGGCCTTGCGAGAGCCGCCCCCGTCGCGCCGGGCGCCCGTGATCTCGGCGATCTCGGCCAGGCACGTCTTGTTCATCTTCATTATCTCGTCCAGCGTGCTGAGCCGCGACTGTAGCTGGCCCTCGAGCGTGCTGGCCTTGCGACACAGCGACATGATCTGGCCCAGGCGCCTGCGGCCGTCGTCATCGGCCACGCTGCTGTTGTTGGTGGCGGCGGTGTTGTTGCTATTGCTGTGAGTGTCAGTATGATGATGATGATGATGATGATGATGTTGGTGGTGGGCCGAGATGCTTGGCGGTGTTGCTGTAGAGGTCGTTGCTGGCCTCGTGTGGGTGGAGTTGGCTCGTGCTCGTAGGCTGCCGGCATGCTGGGCACCGCTCATGCGGCCTCCAGCGGTCTGCTGTGCGACGCGGTACGAGTCATCGGGAAAGAGGAGGCTCGAGGCGCCACCGTCACCGGGCCCAGGGGCTTCCCACCAGTTCTCTGCCGGGCCGGTGGAGAAGTCGAGCTGCGGCTGGTCGGCCGCGGTGGTGGAGTAGTCGTCAAGCGAGAGAGAGGTGCTGTAGCGGGGGGTGGCCAGGAACTGGGTGCTCGCGGGGTCTATACCGATCTCGGGCAGCGGAGTTCCGAGAGGGTCGCTCATGGCGGACGCGGCGGGGGAGCAGAGCAGGTCCGAGTCGCCGTCCCGGGACTGGTCTGCTGCTCCTTGGTCGACGGCCGAGATTGAGACCTTGCGGCGGTGCAGATCGAAATTGAGGCCGCCACATGAGTCGGGAGCCTGCCGCTTCCTCGAGGTCCGGCCGACCATGGAGACCTTGTAGACGCACTTGAGGTGGTTTTGCATGCATCGCGCGCAGCCGTTCTTGTCGCTGTTGCATCGGACCTACATCCATCATGCCAGGCAGGCAGGCTGGTCAACAAGGAAGGTAGGCAAATGCAATGCAATGCCCATTGTCCCATGGTTTTCGAGGGGTACGGGGTACCTGGATCATCCTACCTTTGAGGCGTGACACTCAGTGCACGCGGTCCGCATGCGAGGCGGCTTAGAGTTGCTCTGGAACATGTGGCAGTGTCTGGACCACGCGCATTCCAGACAGGCTGTTAGGGCTGTTTGCTCCTGATTCGCTTCAGGGCCTTGGTTATCTTCAGGATCCCTTTGCTACCCATCCCCGATGCGATGAGATCCGACGCAGCTCGTGGAAATGGTACAATTGGGTTAATATATGGCATCACCGCGGATGGAGCCTTGGAATCTTAGAGGGTGTTTTTTTTTTCTTTGGCATCGCCTCCCGACCTGGACATGTACAACCCCTCCTCCCATCCTCCTCTGCTTCTTCCCACCATCCCTAGCGATTTCCCGTCCATGGCACTTTTGGGATTTTGTGTCAGGCAGCAGCAGATCCCTCGCCGGCGGCGTGGTACGCTCGCTAACAACATAACCTACGGATCATTTGCCAACTTCATGTCAGGATTCCACGCCGCGAACGAGCGCGTTCCAGTGCAGGCTATTTTGAAGGTTGCAAGGGTAAATCTTGGCAGGACGGCAAGGGATGAGCTCGCAACCGTCCAGCTTGGACTTTGATACGCCGTTCCAGTGGCAGCCATCAGCCATACTTTACCACAAAGGCACATCCGGGGAAACCAGCCGTGTCTCGTTTGGGGGCAATATAACCAACACCAATCGCCCCCCGCCCCCAACCAGCGGGTCGTTTTGTCCAGATATGTATTGTACTTCTTATTTGCGTGTGGTTGGTTGCACACCCTGATATGTGCGTAGGCCAATGTGCCTGCAGCCAGGACCCTGGTCATCCCCCTGTGTTGTTAATTAGCTGCATCAGATAAGGTAGGTTAATAGAGACCAAAAGGACCATCAGCCCGCGTGATGTAGCCCTTCTATTTTATGTAATAGGGCGTGATCTTTTCGTTGTTACTTCGTTATTTTTGCTTCCCAATTGGGAGTTGTTGCACAAAAAACATCGGCAAAAACGAAAGCTCCCGTCAATGACTAATGCCAGTGAGTTCGGTAAATATAGCCTGCAACAGGAGCTCCTTTATCCCCGTTGAGGTTAAGCATACAAAACGGCATTCTGGCTGTAGTCGCCAAGAAAACAAGGTTTTACGTACCTAACGTTGACGCCAACTCCCGCCGAAAACAAAAAAAAAAAAAAAAAAAAAACCGCCCATCTTACTACAACCACCTGAAGCCTGGCAAACGGAACCTTTGCAAGTCTTGGTTCGACTAGGCGGCCTATTCGAGCTGAGGTCCTGGCCTTTGTACTCTTTTTGGGCGCGGGGTTTAATAAAAATCAGCAACGACAAGAAAAGATCACACCCTTACTTCGTATATGCCCATGCTCATGTACAGTACTTGCTGTGCCTCTATCAAACCCCGCACATATCCCCCTCAAACTTCCTCTCATACGATGTTATGCTACGGCCGCTGTCTTACCTGCCTAAGTACCCACCTACCTGTTTATAAGCTGCCATTGTACAAATATCTTCCTATTTGGGCATCAACTGGCTTAGAGGTCGATCCCTCCACGCCCCAGAGGATCCTCGATTATGCATGCGGCAAAACGGTACCGAAGCTCGTGAGCATCAAGTTCTCTCGGGTCTCAATCTTCTCCGAGCTGTCTCCGGCCGCACAGGCACGCCCTTGTGGCATCTTGAAGAGCGAGGCGCACCGTGACGTAGCCGGGAGTCAGGCTTGTCGTCGCCGAAAAGGCTGCGTGTTCTGGCATTCTGACAACGTGCCGCTCAGGGCACCTGCATTATGAGAGGCTCATCGGCCTCAGGAAAGTGACCGAATCGGTCCATGGCATGATGCCGGCGTGTAGAGCGGGCCGAAGCACTGGCAGCCGGGATACATACATATCAAGACTAGTAACACGTCTTTTGCAATCCTTTATCAAAAGGCATCAAAAAGGCCCCTGTCAAATCTACGGCATGTCGAGCCGATGGATGCCCAGGGCCAGTTGTACTGGGCTGTGGTTACGAAAGTATGAGCTTTTCAATTACAGCGGCACCTCAGCGAGTCTTCGCAGGGTTTGAGCGGCCTGTGCTCATGAAAACCCGGGGCTGTAATGCTGAAAGGGATTTGCCAGAGGGCGGCCTGGAAGATGCAGAAAGTCAGTGACACGAGTACCAGATAGGTACCAAAGTACCTTTTGAGGCATCTCAGTGCATCTTGATTACATCGCATCAAGTGTCCATGCCCACCACGACGAGACCGATGCCCATTTATGCATCCATGTCGCACAGATTAGACATCAAGTACACCTACCTACCTCTGCGCCGTTTTGATCTTCGAGGTTGGCAGCTTGGTGGCGCCATCGTCGACGGGCTTTATCTTAGGCCACGCTATTGCCGATGCGGGCTCGGCCGGAGTGTTTTTTTTTTTTTTTTTTTTTTTTTTTTCGGCGACAGTGTGATTGTGGCGTACACGCTCCATGGCGTCAGAGACAGTTGGGTATTTGCTTGATTGGCGGCATTTGGGTTATGGTATGTGTTGCCGGGCCATTCCTGAGAGGCGCATTTACTGACAGAATAACATGGCGCTGGTGCTTCTACATCAATTCAAGTCTTCCCGCTCCGGGAGCCTCGCTGTGCCGATATTGATGGGAGGCTGACGGATATCAATTCTTCCTCTATCTCGCAGTTTGCCCATCGGAGGCCTGGCCATGGTCTTCGTCTCCATTCTCTTCAAGGTCAATCAGGCAGAGGAGGATAAAGACCTCCGATTCTGATATCAAACTGCTGCCACCGCTGCTTTCGAGCGCGTTGATGTCGATGCTCGCCGCCGGCATTATTACGGCATCTGACCGCTACCATCCTGCCGTCCTATAGTCAATGATCATGTTCACGGTCAGCTGCGGATTTATCACCACTCTCGACCAAAACTCGGGCACAAAGCCAGATCCGCAGTAGCTTTTAGCAAAAGGTCCAAATAATGAGCGAGTAAACAATTTTACGTTAGCTCCAGAGACAGGAAATTGCGACTACAGGGCTATTCATAGGCGTACTAAGTGATGCCGCATCACGTGTCCGGTGGAAGGCGAAGACAAGTGGATCGACGGCATGCTCAGGCATCGAAGACTGTTTGTTGCTTTTGTGTTGTGACCCCATCGATGCTCAGTTGCAGCCTGCCGGTCACAAACGATGCGAGATGCTAGCGGACAGGCAATGAGATATAGGTAGGTATGTAAGGTACGTAGGTAGGTAGGTACTTCGTAGTAAAAGATGCAGGATTTGGAAAGATGGCAGTAGGCTGGAATTCGAATTAGCCGCTGCGCGAACTCAAATCAGACCAGGGTCGCTTGCTCTACACATGGATGTCACAACGAGCTCCAGCGCTCCAATCAGGTGGGCTACAACGATGCACCCCGCAATAAGTTCTCGACGCGTTCTTATCGATAAAGATTTTTCGCTGCTGGGACCAAAAATTTCCAAGCGGCACCAGTGGAAGTTGCTGCAATCGATCACCGACATGTTAAACTACCTGCCCTAATTGCCTTGTAACTTGCTAGACGTGCGCAGGTCTTGAGCGGACAACCTACTTGTATCGAAAACAAGAGGATCAAACGCCAGTCCCTCAAGATGCCCGTCTCAAAGTCGGGGCGCATCGTCAAGGCCCGCCGAGGCACCAAAGAGACGGCCCATCAAAAACAGCACCGATGGGAGTCCTTCACCACCAAGATCTCCAAATTACACTCGTTAGATCCCCTCCGTAAGGTCCGAAGGCACGACCTCGAATCCGAAGATCTATCCGCTACCACCTCCTACCTCCGAAACGGCCTCGAAAAATGGACAGACCTCAACCTCTCCAAGCCGTTCATCTCCTTCAAGAGGGAGCTGCTACCGTTATGCGACAGCCTCCCCCAAATCCTCCACTTTGAGGAGAAGATCATGGGGCTTCTGGTACAATACATAAGCCTGCACGAGAAGGAAGCTCTGGAGCCGCTGCTGGATCTTCTTACCGCTTTTGCGCACGATCTGGGCGTTCGATTCGAGAAGCACTACCCCAAGGCTCTAGAGCTGATCATCGGCCTTGCAAACCGCCCACAAGATGCCGAGGTCGTCGAGTGGACGTTTGCTTCTCTGGCATTTCTGTTCAAGTACCTTGCTAGGCTACTTGTTCCAGACCTGAGACCAACATACCGAGCCATGGCACCTCTTTTGGGAAGAACGAGGCAACCACAGTACATCGCCAGGTTTGCCGCTGAGGCGTTGAGTTTCCTAGTCAAGAAGGCCGCAGCTCCTTCCCACCGCGATACATCTCTCAAATCATTGATTGAGTGCGCTAGGGATGATCTGCTAGCGCAGGCTGGCGAGAAGCACTTTGAGCTATACTTCCACGGCATCATGACCATGTTTGCCGAGGCTCTGAAGAGCTCAGGGCACACGCTTTATTCCAATGCCCCTGATATATACACACGTCTTGTGGATTGTGTGCCGGACCAAGAGTTCAGGCCACCATCTGAGGACGCTTTCTTTGCCGAACATAACACCATATGGTCAGACGTTTGCTGTAGCGTTCTCATTAGCGCCATACATTACTCGACCCCCGAGACATTCACCCCGTTGGAGAACGCAATCATTGCCAGTACTCAGGAGGCTGTGGCCACCGAGGATGTTCAAGGCCACCCATGGTCGCTGTCACTACGCATCCGCATTTTCGGAACCATGGCCGGCGTTCGTCGCGGCACCAGGCTCACAAACTGGACAGGCTTGATCCAGGGGCTTTCCAGTGCAATGCAGGCCCTCTCCAAGACACCAACCAAACTTCCCCAAGGAGCTTTGCCACTGATATGGGAGCATATCGTGGTCAATATTGCCATTGTGTGGAATCAGTCACCTATGGACGCTCTTATATCGTCCCTACAGACTATGACGGCAATCATGACACGAGAGCCATTCATGAGGTCTTTCATCCCCTTCTGTAGCTACTTTTCGAGCCTCAATCCCGAGAGATTTCGCAGTATATTTCAAGATTACCTTCAAAAGTGAGTCAACCCCTTTCCGACGGCAATGTCTAGTCCAAATTCAGTTTTAAGTCAGCTGACCGGCTATTTCGCTTAGATTCATCAACAAACATTGGTCAATCGACAACAATGAGGAGATGCTATGCGTCTTGATTCCCAAGATGGTCGAGTCTGGTGCTCTCCAGCCCGGCGGAGGAAGTGAAAGTCTTCATTTGCCAGAGTCATGGCAGGGTCAGATTGTCAGCAAGTTCGAACGGCTAGAGATAACACCTTTCCCCGAAAGAGGGGCTTACGACAAAGATCCCAAGACGTGGAGGGACAAGTGCCTGCCCAAGTACTCTGCTTTATTGAAGGTCCTGGAATCGACAGGCGTACATGCTTCCACGAGCGCAAGGATAGCAGAATTGCTACTCAGGAAGCTCAAGCTAGCGCTCCGGCCATCCACATCAGTACCTACAGATGAAGCACATTTCATCGTCACCTCCGGCTTCCGGGCATACCTCCGCATGGCGCGAGATGTTGACCCAAGTCTCAAACCACTTCTGCGAGCAGCTGCGCCAAGATTCTGCCGCTTGACCAAGTTTTTGGAGAGCATTCTGGCGTATGAGGAGGCACTCGCCGCAAAAGGGCTTGAAGATGGAAGTTCCAGTGGTAGCGAAAGTCCTCAAACGGAGGAAGACCCCTACACAAAGTCACTAATCCAAAACCTATCGACAAACAGCCATGATCTTCGCCTTGTCTCTTTGAAACTCTTGCACCAGCTACCGTCTGCACCAAAGGACTCCTCTTCGCCACTAGCGATTATGCTTCAAGTTGAAGAGACACCTTTAGATCTTGCAAACATGAGGACAATATCTGTATATCTACGCAAGCTCGGCAAGATATATGGAAGCGTAGATCAAAGCTCCTGGTTGCGGAAGGCAGTGCCCACATTCATGTTTGGTATGATAACGGTGCGCCTCACGCCTGTATGGGACGATGCTGTGGAGGCCCTAAAAGACATCACGGAATCCAAGGACGGTGAGGAGATGGTGGCATCACTTGCATTTGAGTGGCTTGAGGTTCCCTCACAACGATGGAGCGGTCCCCCGAAACCTACAATTCAATCAAACCACCGTCGGTCGACCGATTTCGAGTGTACGAACCTTGCCAGTCTTCACGAGACTTCTGAAATGACAAAGAAGGTCGTGGACGAGATCTTCGACGTCATGCTCAGCGAGTTTGAGCAGGCGCAGGCTGTTGTTCCAAACATGTCACAAACAGCTCGGAGTAAATCACTCAAGGTCCTCACGGCAATCCCATCGGTAGCTGAACGAAGATCGCGGAAGCTGGTACCCCATTTGTTCAGCTGGAATAATGCGGGCAAGGCGGAAACCGACGAGTCAGAAGAGGAGAAAAAAGTGAATGCCGACGAAACATGGAACCTGGCCGACCGCAAAGCACTGATAGGTGTTTTTGCACTCTTCCACAACTCCAAGGTACTCTACCAGCATGAGCAGGTCTACAAAGTGATGCTTGATCTCATGTCAAATGGCGATCTCGACGTACAAAAGCTGGCGCTCAAGGCCATCCTTGCCTGGAAGCAAGATGGAGTGAAGCGCTATCAGGAAAACTTGGAGGCGTTGCTTGAGGAGTCAAGAATGCGAAACGAGCTCACCCTTCTGTTCCAGGGTGACAAGAAGATTCGTGATGAGGACAGGCCAGAGCTTATGCCAGTCCTCCTTAGGCTTCTTTACGGAAGAGCAATCTCGAAGAAAGGAGCTGCTAGTGGTCGGGCCGGTGTTCAAGGGACCCGCAACGCCATCATTCGCAGCCTCGATGTTGAGGACATTGGCCACTTCTTGGAGATCGCCTTGGGACCCATCCATGATGTGCAGGTACTTGACGGCACCGGTGTTGACCAAAAGATTATCTCTAGCAGCCTGGTTCCAGCGCGCAAGCAAGTTGGTTTACTGAGAATGTTGGACACAATCATTACCGAGCTCGGCTCCAACGCCACATTATACATGGGTCCGCTGGTGAACGCAGTGCTCTACTGTCTGATACCAGCGTGCCGCCGCCTGCGCACTGACAAGGACAAGAAACGACAAGACGCTGAGGAGGACGAGGAGGATCACGAGAGCTCTGATGAAGACGATGAAGAAGTCAACTCAAGCGAAACATCTTTACTTAGAGCAGCACGCACTGCAGCCCTGAAGTGCCTTTGTGCCCTTCTCGTTAATGCTGCGGGATTTGACTGGACTCCGTATCTTCCTGTTATCGCTTCCGAGGTTGTCAGCCCTCAGCTTGAAACCTTATCTTCTGAGACAACCCAGGGTGTCTCATGGATCCTACGGCTACTAGAAACGTGGTCGCTCATGCCACGTTGTGCACTAGCGCTCTCACACGACCAACGCATCATCCCAACGGTTATCAGCTGTATTTCTGTGGCACATACCAAAGACGAGGTCAAGATTTTTGCTTTGGGGATCGTTCGCAACCTAATCAGGCTTGCCTTGGCACCGCAGGACGAGTCTGAATTCAACGAGCTTATTCTTGAGGAGATTCTGCAGCCAAACCTGGACTTGGTTCTAGGTACCATTGGTAACCTTGTCATCAAGGAAAAGACCAAGAATAGTCAATCCAAGGAGAGCCTGACGGACAAGACGGCTGAAGATTCAAAGGACGATCAAGCAGCAGGGGAAGATGTCGGGGACGCAGGTGACGAGACCACCTTGGTCCTCGCCCCTCTTGGCAGGCATCTCCTTGAGGCGGCCGTCGAAACAGTCGTTGAGTTGGCGCCGTTGGTCGAGAACTCCAAGAATGTTCACAACCTTGTACAAATCTCAACATTCTTGCTCAACCAACCGGCGCGCGCCGTGAACCCCAAGGTCAAGGGTTCTATCCTGCTCATCTTGGAACGTTTCGTTGTGCTGGAAAACTTACAAGATGACGACAAGCTGCGCCATGATTTGTACCAAACTATTTGCTCTCTTTTTAGCTTCTTCAAGGATCGTCAAAACCGCCAAGCCCTATCCAGGCTGATGCTGGTCTTCGCGACGCAGCAACCAGCAATCCAGGAGGTTGCAGATTTGTCATCCCAGCTCAACTCTTTTGTTGAGAATCGTCTGGATGAGCCTGACTATGACCAACGACTGGCTGCGTTCCGAGCCATCTGCAATCCAAGGGATGTGGCTTTCACTGTTGACCAGTGGTTGCCATTGCTTCACAACTTTATACACTACATTCACCACGACGAGGAGCATGCAATCTTGGCACAGAATGCGGCGGATGGCATCTGCAAGTTTATCGAAGCAACCTCGGCCGTTTGGGATGAGCCATCAGTACGCACGCGATACACGGGCATCCTGGATCGAAACCTCCTGCCTGCGATTTATTCGGGAGCTAGAGAAGAATCTGAGGCCGTGCGCAGAGAGTTCCTCCGCGTATTTGGCTTCCTCGCTACTAACTTGTCATGCTGGGAGCCGGTGAAAGATTTGGCGCTCTTGGTGCCAGAGGCGGTCGACGTCGAAATGAACATGGAGGACGAACGCCAAACTAAGAAGCGGGATCAAGACTTTTTCTACAACATTCTCACACCAGCTGTCTCCAGGCAGATTCAGGCTTTGCAGGTCTTGCAAGGCGTGAATGAGCGAGCCGGGCTCAGCAGTAGGAATGTTGGCAAGTTCTTCATTCCTCTGCTTGAACATTTCATCTTTGGTCGTGAGGACGGCAGCGATGATCAAGGACTTGGAGCACAAGCTACAAACACGATTGCAAGCTTAGCTGGCTCTCTTGAATGGTCGCAATACCGCGCTTTGCTCCGCCGATATGTGTCTTACATCAAGTCCAAACCTGACTTGCACAAGCAAGTGGTCCGCCTCTTGGACAAGATTGTTGAGACGCTCGAATTGGCTGCCAACCAGGCCTTCAACACTCCTATGGACATTGACAGCAATGATGCAACGTCGCAGAAGAAGCTAGCATTAGCAAAGAGGCTTCCAAGCCAAGAAAAGTTTACAGAGGAAGTCTCGGGAAGTTTGTTGACAACCTTGCTCGATCATCTTCACGAGAAGGATGAGACCACTGTCAGCTCCCGCGTACCGGTGGGCATCATTGTTGTCAAGCTTTTGAACTTGCTGCCCCAGAGTGCGCGTGACCTCAAGCTACCTGGCGTTCTCACAGATATCTGCCATATCCTTCGCAGCAAAGCCTGGGACTCCAGGGAGATGGCCCGAAAGACGCTTGTCAAGATCGCCGTCATTCTCGGACCATCATGCTTTGGCTTCATTCTCAAGGAGCTTCGCGGCGCTCTCACTCGAGGCTACCAACTGCACGTTCTGTCCTACACGGTGCACTCCTTACTCCTTGCCGTCATCCCCGAGTTTGAGCAGGGAGACCTGGATTACTGTGTCGGTGATATCGTATCGGTTATCATGGACGACACCTTTGGTATTACTGGTCAGGAAAAGGAGGCCGAAGAGTATACCAGCAAGATGAAGGAGATCAAGAGCAGCAAGAGCCAAGACTCGATGGAGTTGATTGCCAAGAACGCTTCCATCAGCCGCCTGATCAATCTTGTGCAGCCACTAAAGGATTTGTTGATGGAGAAGCTCAATATCAAGATGGTCAGGAAAATCGACGAGCTCCTCAGCCGCATCACTGCAGGTCTTTTGCAGAACCCGGCGGCCGAGAGCAGAGACACACTGGTGTTTTGTTATGAGGTCATTCAGGAGGTCATCAACAGTGAGAAGCCCGAGGCCGTGAAAACCCTCGACCCGAAGCTCAAGCGGTACCTCATCCAAAAGGGGGCCAAGAAGAACGACCGCGGCACAACGACCAAGCATACCTACAAGCTCAAGAAGTTTGCATTTGATGTCCTTCGATCTCTTATGAGGAAACACGATAGCCTTCGGACTGCGAGCAACATCAGTGGCTTCATACCCCATCTGGGCAATGCTGTCCGTGACGATGGAGAGGAGGTCAAGATTGCGGCATTCAAGCTCCTCGTTGTGCTCATAAAGGTCCCGTTCAAGAATAACGACTCAAAGCTTCTGTACGACATGGCTCTGAAGGACGCACTGCGGTCGATCAACTCGTCGGTATCTTCCACTACGGAGCTTGCACAGGCTGCTTTGAAGTTGATATCCGTCATTCTCCGGGACAGGCGAGAGGTAGTCGTCAAAGACAAGGACATCGATATGATCATTGGGAGGATCAAGGACGATCTCACCGAGCCGCTCCACCGACACGTCACCTTTAACTTCCTGAGGTCTGTGCTTGACCGCAAGATTGAGACTGCCGCTGTTTATGACACACTCGACTACGTTGGAACTGTCATGATCACCAACGACGACAAGGATACTAGGGATCTCGCCCGGGGTGCCTACTTCCAGTTCCTCCGAGAGTATCCCCAGAAGAAGGCAAGATGGCAGAAGCAGCTCAAGTTCCTCCGGTCAAACCTTGACTATGATCGCGAAGGTGGCCGCCTGTCTGTCATGGAGGTCATTCACCTGCTACTCATCAAGACTGCAGACGATTTCGTACAAGAGATATGTACCTTCTTCTTCCACAAGTTGGTGCTCGTGCTCGCCAACGATGATAGCGAGAAGTGTACACTGGCTGCGGGTGAGCTAGTCAAAGAAATCCTTCGACGGTCGAACAAAACGGCAACTCAAGCCTTCTTGGTGCACATGCGGGACTGGCTGAGCAAAGAGAGCCAACCAGCTGTTGTTGGACTGGGCATTCAGGCTTTCGGATATTACTTCGAGACTAGGGATTTCAGCAGCAAGGACAATAAGGACTTTGGCTCGCTTACTGGCAAGATTTCAGGGGCTCTTGCCGACCTGTTTGACGATACGGATCTTGCTCAGATATCTTTGAAGGTTTTGCAAAAGCTGGTGGACAAGGATCCGTCGAGGGTTTTGGTTCCCAGCCTCACTGAGCTTTGGGAGAGAGTCAAATCTTGTCTCTCACATTCCGACCCTGCGGTAAAGCTTTTGGCTGTGAGGCTCCTGAGCTCATATTTGGGCGATTTTGCCAAGGCCGACGGAATGCATGGCTCCTATGGTCTTGAACTGGAGAAGAACGACATCTTGGAGCTAATCCAGATGAACCTGAAAGTCTTACTATCTGAAGGCGTCAGTGAGCCTCTGGCTGAGGAAGTTTCTCGCATTCTCATGTTCTTGGGCAAGACCATCAAATTTGAGATGGGGACAGACGATGATTCAGAATCTGAATCTGACGACGCGGACGCAGAGACCAAGGCTGGCTCCGAGACGAGCATCTTTGGAAGGCTAGCCGCCATCGTGCGCAGGGAAGCCCGGCCACGATCCGCGGAGCTCATTCCTAAGCTCGCCGCCATGGACGTTATGACTGTTTACTGCTCCCAAGCGCCCTCGGCAACAATGCAGCCACACCTGCGAACAATCCTCCACCCGCTGCGCAACCTCACCGATACGTCCATCCCCGTCCCGTGGTCCCCAGACCCGGACTTTGGCGAAAAATACGAGGCGCTCAAGGGCAAGGCTCACACGGTCATGGAGACGCTCCAGGACAAGTTCGGGACGGCGTCGTACACCAGGGCACTGCTGGACGTTGGGGAGGAGGTCAAGCAGAAGAGGGAGGAGAGAGGCAAGAAGAGAAAGATTGAGGCGGTCACCAACAGAGACAAGTACCACGCGGAGAAGAGAAAGAAGTTTGAGAAGAAGAAGGAGAGGAGAAAGGCCAAGGGGCAGGAGCACAGGGCTTTGAGACAGGCGGTGTAGAGGTTTGCTTTGAGTGTCAGGCATTGGGAAATCGGTGTTTTTGGTGTTTCATTGTTGGGTTGAGTTGGCTTGGTTGAGTGTAAAGGCTTTCGTTGGCGAAAAGAAAAATCCTACATAATTGTCTATTTCTTTGAATACATACTTCATACCCACCTACCTGTTTGCATGCAGGCATGCGTTTCCTGCTCTGGATATAAGTGCGTTCCACATGCCACAGTAAGGGACCACTTTTGAAGCAGTCAATTCTAGTAATTAGTAGTCTCTCTGGGGTCGCTCGATATAAACATGAAGTTGGATGTTTAAATTACCT
The DNA here is from genome assembly GCF_000002495.2 of Pyricularia oryzae 70-15. Classification (NCBI taxonomy): domain Eukaryota; kingdom Fungi; phylum Ascomycota; class Sordariomycetes; order Magnaporthales; family Pyriculariaceae; genus Pyricularia; species Pyricularia oryzae. Next base: position 5,575,385 of record NC_017849.1, on the reverse strand, counting down.
GGTTCTTCATCTAAATCCCTACCACCGTATGATGTTAACGTCCATCTCAGTTATATCATTTTACATAAGTACTTACCCACCTACATACCTAACCCCCCGTTTATCTATCTTTTTTACCTACTTTCACATTATCCTCCCCGTACTCGATGGGCATGGAAATTGCATGGGGCATATATGGTTACCATTCTGCCATTGATAGAGTTGACTGCTTGATCAGGGGTTTAAAACGATATATTAGTTAAACATCCAAGTCCAGCTTTCTAATAAACCATTTGCAGACAAGTTTGGCTAATGTCTTTTTTTTGTTTCCGAGTAAAGTTATGATTAGGCACAAGACTAGAATCTAGATGAACCTGGACAGAACTAGGACACGATAATATTAATTAGAATAGAAAACAAGTTCCAGTTGATATCCACAAGACTTCGCTTTTTCTCTTTTTTTCTCTCCTTTTTTGTGCTCACTCGTGAACCCTGCATAATACATTTTAACATGACACTGCGCCAGGAAGACCTAAGGCTCACTAACAGTAGAAGAATCAACAAATGAAATTTATTGAATGCCGAGATGACCACGTTGAAGCAAGTCATCTACTGACCGTGGAGACCTGTAAGTAAATCCCACCATCTCGTGCCATGAATCAAGGAAAACATGGCTATATCTCTAATATTCTATGTACCAACTGTGATATGCAAAAAGAAATGAAGAAACGAAGCTTCGGATAGCAAGCCAAAAAGACATAGAAAAGTACAATGTCCTGCATTGACACCCGTTCACATCAACAAACGCCACAGACCCAACATGAGCGCAGCAAATCCGGTGCAAAGCCCCATGAGCCACTGCAGGGTCTGGAACTTGACCTGCTCGAGCTGCTGCCTCAGGGCGGCGGCCTCCTGCTCGATCTTGGTCTCGGTCTCCTTGATCTTGAGTTCCTGCGACACGGCCTCCTCGCGGATGCGGCCCTTCTCCAGGTTCAGGTCCAGGCGAACGCTGGCCTGAGTGCGGCCAATCTCGTCGCGCAGCCGGCTGCTGAGCTTGGCAATGTCGTTAGTCAGGCGCTCATGCGCGGCGCGAGTCGTGTTGGTCTCGGTGTTGTCCGTCGACAGCAGCTCGCTGCGGAGCTTGGCAAAGTCGACCTTTTGCGTGTACGTGGCCTTGGCGGCGTCCTCGCGCGGGACCATTGTGCGGGTGAGATTTTGTATGCTGGTGAAAGACACCTTCCTGTGTTAGCTAGACGCCAGCTGGGGAATCAATGTCCGGGCAGCTATAGCGGGCGAGCGTACCTCTCCTCTATTACATCGTTCAAGATCTTCATCATGGCTTCTGCCTGCGTCTCGGTGAAGCCCTCACTCTGCAGCCGCTGGACCAGCTTCAGGGTATCAAAGTGATGATCCTTCCGGCGGGGCGGCGAGGCATGGAATGCTCTCCTGCTGCTTGGGATTCTAGGCTTGGGTGAAGCCGTTGGCTGCCTCGCCAATCGGTGGCTCTGGAAGCCGATAGCATGCGCCCTTTGCCCTTCATTGTGAGTGTGAAATAGTCGTTTGGGACCTGCCCAAGATTGCTGCTGCGGCTCCCTCCGCTCCTGGATATGAGGCCTTTTTGATGGGCGCAGCAAGAGGCTTGCCGGGCGGAATGTACAGTCGCTTGCAGTGGCTGGGGTCTGCCAGCTCAGACGGGGGAGAAGGAATCGGGGGAGTGTTTGTAGGTTGTTCATGGCGGCTTGCTTTGCTGCTTCATGGGTTTAATGCGATGTTAAAATGGACAATTGCTTCGACTTTCGGTGGTGGACGGTATTCAAGAGCCGGTATCTTCAACGGGTGACGTCGGGCCCTTGGTCTGTCAATTGCGGGACAAGGCGGGCACGTGAATTCAGATGGAGCCATCAGACGGGACCAGTTTCAGGGACCAGATAACGTGGTAGGGTAGCTTGCAGAAAAAGCTTGAATTCTTGCCTTAACTGTCAGGCACCCAATTACGACTCTCTCCGCACCATAAAATTCTTGCGCGCGAGAATTACACTTTGGACTTTCTCTCTCCTTCTCTCCTCATGAACAACGCAAATAAATCACGTCCATTCGAGGTTTGATATTTTTGATTCGAGGCGCGCATTCGTGCTGTGCCCAGGAGAATCGAAATCACACTCGAAGAGAACGGAGAGAAAAATAATGCGAACAATCTTGGGTGCGGTGCTTCCCTGCTCTAGGGCAGGTGGGAAGGGTCGCAATGATTGAACGTACATGTCCTTCCTTTTCCTGTTGGCTTTTAGTGTCTGATAAGGCGTACCACGTAGTAGTTTTGCCAAGCGCCATTGTATGAGATTATTGCCTACCATCAGATAATATCTCCAGGGTCGTTCGTCTCCCTACCCAGGCAGGTTAGGTATCCTGTCTAATAAGCGCAAAAGTTCCGATGGGCAACGCCAGACGTCGATTGAGGTTTCTTTTGAAAGGCTGATGATCGTCTACCAGGTGGCTGGTTGCTGGTTTCCATAATCGCGTCTGGCCTGCTCTCTGACCTTGGCAATTTGCTTAATGGCGGATCACGCATGAGATTGTCAAACGCGACCCGACCCCCCCACGGAACTTTGCAACTCTGGAAAGGCCACAGCGGGGGAACAAAGGGCTGACGCACAGCCACAACCAGCGCACGTGGGGATTTGTTTTTTGCCCGACTCGTCCTAAACTCGGCCTCGGGACGAGCACAAGGCCTGTGATGAGGTTGTGCAAACAAGATAATACCATTGCTAGCCTACCTCTGGCCTACCAGCTAAAGCTGAATAGATACCTGCGCAGCCGTGCGAGCGGCCGAGCTTGCTTGTTTGTTTAGCCTGACAGCACAACGGCCGACTCCGATCGCGGCTTTTTAGGGCGCGGGTTGGAAACTTGACGTGCGGGCGGACGGGCTCGCTCGTTCTATGGACTTGTTGGTCTGTTTTCTCAAGTAGTAGTGCCTGTGATTTTTACTCGGCTATTTGTGGTCACGCGAGTTTGCCGGGGCGCGGAGAGCACAATGCACATTCGTTTATGTATACTTGTGCGTGCCGTAGCGTGCAGCCCGTGTTGTGGCGTGAAACTTGACATAGTCGACTACCTGCTCGCTAGACGCGGTTGCACAATTTTGCACCTTCTCTCTTTCTTGTACGGTGCGGGCCATCACGGGATTCAAGCTCTGTGCCGGATCAGGGAGGCCGAGACAACACTATCATACTAATGTGTCGGTACCTTTGCTTGCGGGTTTGCCATTTTACCACTAACGGTAGGCAGTTCGTGCGTGTACCTTGCTGTAGTTCTACCACTGGTAGCAAAAATTGCAGCAGGGGATCGAGACATGTCTCTTTTCTGGCCCATGTTCAGGTTGGCTCCATTTGTTGGTTCAATGTGGCACTTCCTAAAAAAAGAACAGGGAAGCTTTCGAGGAACTGTCAAACCTTTCAAGCCTGTCTGCCCTGGCCTCGGCAGACGAACTTTGAGCCCGATGTGCGTCACTGTGTTAATGCTACGCGCCGTCCCATGTGTCTCTGTTAACCTTTTGGTTCGTTCCCATTTTGGCTCCTCAATCTCCTTCGACCGCCAATTGGTAGACCTTGGGAAAAAATTTATATGAAATCAGGTGACATCGCGACGGTGGAGGCACCCCAAGATGCGGGGTAGCTCCTTTGTTTTGTTTTGTTCACAAAACGCGTCATTTTTTTTTTCTCTTTGTTTTCTTTGTTCGTTTGTTTACTTTGGAGGGGGACAAGATGCATAAAAGACTCACAGTACGACGAAACGATGAGGGTATTTTCATGCAAGAAGAAGAAAAATCTACGTAATGAAAGCAACTTTTATCCACAGCATCTTCTGTAGCGATGCAGAAGAAATTTTTAAAAAGATCAAGTGACAGCAAAACAGACAAGAATAATAATAGAAATATCAACGGTGTGTGTGGCATCGACAAGGTAGGTAGGTTGACAGCGGCTTTAGCCATCTACGAAGAGGAGTGGTCGATCAAGCTGAGGGGGTGAACAGAACAAAAAAAAAAAAAAAAAAAAAAAAAGAGGAATATCAGTAGCATCTGCAATTGATCGAGTCAGGTTTTAGCCGCTTCTTGCCAGTCCGCTTTGAGAACAAGTTCAGGGCGTAACCGTGGCAAAGTTATCAATGGTTCCATCTCATCCCAATCCATCAAATCAGCTGGGCTGCAACTTAGATAATACGCGAAGCGAAGCCATCGCTTGACCGAGGGACTTCTGCAGGCAAGCTCATTGGTGACGGGCAAAGACAGGGCCCTTTGGGCGCTTGTGGACCGCCCAGTCTCATGCGGTACTACGCCGAACTGTTTCGAGGAGCGGGGTGGGAAAGGAGGGAGGAGGGCAGATCCTAAAAAAAACCAAGGAGGGCTTGGAGGGCTGAGCAAGCCGATCCGTTCGAGCTGACTGCACCCGAAAAGACCTAGACGCGGGGGTAGGTAAGCCGTAAGGTCTGGCTGGGAGGGTGGCTTGGAGAGGGTTCGTCCGATTGCTGATGTGATGACAGTACGGAAGGGGAAAAGGTGTAAACAAAGACTTCCGGAAAAGTCGGTCGGCAGTAAGAGACCACTTTTGACGGCCATCCTGATTTCGGGATCCAACCAATCCCATGTGCGAGGAACCGGATGGGGTTGGTAAGAGGAACAATAGTTTATCTGGTGTTGGAGATGATGACGTCGGCCAATGAGGAGAGGAGATGGAGTTATGGAGGACGACGGCAATTCGGGTGACCGAGCGATCGGGATCGAAAAGGCGGCTAAAAGTCGAAAAACTTAGAGGGGCGACTGAATGAATAGTGTCTATTCTTGTCTAACTCTGCCGTACCTACACCTAGGTAGATAAGTTAGCTTCGGTGCAGGTACCTGCGTTGTCATGTACCTTACATGTAGGACAAAAGTTGGTAGTTTGCAGATGATTGGACTGTCTGATTCAGTTTTGCCGGTTTGTCTCTTGTTGTTGATCAATATCATACAAAGCAACAACCAAAAAACGTACGTGTTGCTTGTTCTTAGCAATCGGCTGCCACCGCCGCTACAACGACATGAGTTCTCCAGTGATAATGCTTTTTTGCTGTCATGTTGTGTTTTTTTACTGTATTTGGTGGCATATCGATCGAGATTCACTACAATACGTGAAACAAATCTCCGACCAGAGTCGATCTAATCAAAGTCCAGTTGCCTCTCGATGCTGCAATTCCCGATCATCTCCCAACCGTGGGTCGGCACTAAGAGATGCCACACAGGAAGAAACCGAGCCGCCATTATAATATGCCATCCCCACTGCGTAGGAAAAAAAACCAGTGAGAAGAGACAATAGAACGCGAAAGATACCCCGTGATTGTTGTCGTTGACATCATAATCGAACCTTCTTCAGCAACGTCCTGACTGACAGCTGCAGCAATCTTGAAGGCGCGCGGTTTGCATAACGGCTAGCAAGCCATTCGAGGTGGACCCCGTTTCCAAGGCGGCTTCACTGTACTTTTTCATATTTTCTTGAAATTATTCATCTTGCTTCTTCCGGATGTCTCAGGTGTATCTCAGGTACTTGCGTTCCTCAGTCTCCTGAGCAACACCAAGAAAAAGTAAGCTCGTAAAACAAAAGATCCAGGGGAAATTTTGTTTAGAAAATTCAAGAGTTTCCATGGCATTCGCCCAAGCTCAGGAATGTAATGAAAATGCACTGACGTGAAAACTTTTGTGCCTTTCCGGAACCTGTTGTATAGGCAGCCGGAACCAGCCCTGTCTGGATCCAGACCCAAATTGAAATACCTACCTAATTACATACCTACCTTACGTGGTAATGTTTCGCTGTTTGACTAGGACCATCCCGGGACCAGAGGCCAAATACTTTGCCGGATGCGCCCACAGGGAGGATTTGGTTGGTGTCGCTTGCCCACCAATACAGTGGCAAATCAAATAAAAGCTTCAAAAAGGAGCAAAAAGACCCCGGTCAGTGGCTTTGCGCTTACTGTGTATAACTGACAAGGGACAATTTCTTAACGCGTACAACTCGGCGAACAAACGGACAAACCAACCAACGCACAAGTCGTTTGTTGAAGATGTGGATAAAAAAATGTGCGTCAATTGATATTATTGCTTCTGATTTTGGAACTACCTCTCTCCCTAGCCTTTTGACAGCTCACTGGCAGGTACCGTGCCCTAAGCCACCCAGATAAGTTCTGAATTTAATCAATGAGCCGAGAGTCGGGCCCTGGCTAGTGCGAGCCCGGACCGCAAAGCTATTGCTTGGGCCGTATCCCGAGATTACTACTACGTAGCGGTGGACAACAGCACCGTCCGATTGTGACAAGAGGCTCAAGCTGGGACTGTAATCGGGTCTGGGCGGCGGGAAATTCCAATGAGACATTCACAGTCTAGGTACGGCCACTGGGAAACAAAGTCTACTATGTAATTACCAGAGTCAGCAAGCTTGGCCACCTGCCATTTTGCTACGTAACGTGGGTTCTTTTGGGTCGCGGCTAACTCTGAGAGGGAAAAACAGAGTCTGGGGGTGTGGGTTACATTGCTACTTGGCAGGCCCCTCCCCTTAAGGGAAAAGCGTTGCATTTGGTCAGCAAAAACCAGCATCACGAAACACCCGAAGCTCCTCTTTAATATCAACGCAACACTTGCCTCTTACCATCACGCGGGAATAGCCAAGCCAGCGTAGGTTTTTATCGATTTTTTTTTTTTTGCTCACCTCATTATTGCGACATGGGAAGGAAGAGCCGCTTGGACCCTGATTTTGTTCTCCCCCATTCCATCCCATCCACTACCATTTCTCGCCTAGTCTGTCCGTGGCTGCATTTTCGCGAATGGGGAAAAGTAAGGATGACACGGACATTTGGGACCTGGTCTTTGGAATTGTTGGTAGGAAATAAAACCCATAGACAGGTGCAGTAGAGGAGACCGGACCCTTAAATTTTTCTTCTTTTCCACCCCATTTCGGATGGACGCCCAACCAATGAGAGGCTTTGTGCAATTGGTTTGATTTGGTGTCTCTGCGATAGTTCCATTAAAATCAATTGATAGAATTTTACCATATAACAGTTCACTTCGGCTAGTTGATATTGTACAGTACAGTACAATAAGGCACAGGCACAGGCACATACATTGACAGCCTTCCCGCAAGTCGACGTGGCTAGTAATTACATACCTCACTCAACCTGTAGGTACCTCCCGAGTAGAATTATGGGCGGTAATCGACAAACGATAGATAATTAACCGTGTCCACGGCGGAACACCAATCATTCCTGAACCCCTGGGACATGGATAAGTTTACCACTTCCAGGCGCTCTCGTTCGCTCCTCATCTCATCTCCAATTCAACAATTGCTACAGTTACTCTCCGAGTTTGACCTAGACCATAGAGGTACGTGACCATTTTGGAGGTTCTTCGGAAGCGGCGCAAAACGATTGGGCAGGTTCGGGGGTTTGCGTGCTGGACTCGCCGGCGCTTGGGCGAACCCAGGCGGCCGCTGTGTGCTGCTATTGGCCAGACCTCCACTTCTGTCGAGGCATGCCCCCAGCGGCTGGACGCCCTGTCTTGCAGGCCTCAGCCGCCTTCTCTTTCCACCCCTGGCTGGTTGCTGTGCCGGGAACAAGAATACAGTTAAACCACTGGTTCCCCAAGGTGGGTAAACGCCATTCTGAGCTTGATCCTTGTTCAGCGGATCCCACTCTTCTCCAGTCTGACTGCTCCCCCGCCAAGCTCGGCGGTTGCTAGTGGAAGTTGGGTGTGGTCCAAATTTGCTCAACACAGTGGTGCAGTCGGATTATTTGCTGTACAGTAATAACTAAGGTTGTTTGTAGGGTAGTATGTACAGGCCTTGTTCAATTGTCCTTCCGTAGCAAGGTATAGTTTTTTTTATTCTAAGACAACGGTGATTATAAGATAGGTCTTGGTAGCTAAAGACGGTGACTGGAAGCAGACGCGTAAAAAACGACTACCGTAACAGTGGAGTTGGGGCTCAAAAAAAGACAATGGAAAGGGTACACACACTTGCATACATAGTGCGTTAGTTTCGTCATATTTCTATCACACTTGATCAAGAAAAAGCCTCGAAGTAGAGAATGACGCACGTAAAGAATCCACCAGGCTGCATTTGTTCCTACAGCAGCTTCCCCTAACTAGGTAGCTGGAACTAGCCCAGGAAACGCTTGCAGGTGCATATCCTCTCGTAAGCTTGCGTTGCCGCAGTTATCGAATGCTTGCTACATGCAGGTAGGTGGAGATAGCGCTGCAAGGTAGTCAGCACAAGTCAGTTGTCAAGTCGCGTCGAGTGTGACCAGGCTGCGCGATTGTCCGGGAAACGATGTTCTCACTGGGAGCCATCTCAAACACCACAGTATAGGACAATTGACAGTAGACAGATCATTCCACTTTGGGGGCGTGTGGGCACGGTTCTGGAGCTCGTTGTCGGAACCAATGTCTTGGAAATCTGCTTCTGAGACATTTGCGGGTTGGTGGCAGACAGGCAGCTATATTCACCAAGCACCTATTCTTTTTTTTTTTTTCCTTACTGTTTTTGGTGCCTTCTTAGAACAACCAACCAGTTACCGATCGCCCGGCGCCACACTCTTAATTGGTAGGGAAAAAGATCACCCCAAGACAAGCAACTAACTAGGGGCGTGTGAAAGTGTGTGAATTTTAATTTCATTCTCAAAGAACGACCGATACTGTTGAGTACCTTACAGTACCTGCGTACCTTACCTAGACTTCACATGCATCTTATCTCGCTTTCCAGCGCTACAACGTACGCAATCTGACCAAAAAATTCTTTGGTTGCTGTTTTCTTGCTGTGGCATTCTCCTTCGCCGTACCTACGTAGTTTAATCCCGCCTGTAACATGACAATCAGGATCTTGGTCGCTGGGCAAGCTTGATTCGTGCTGGATGATGATGTAAGGCAGCTTGGCCCTTGCTCAGAAATTCAAGGTTAGCGGTACCCTGGCAAGCCTGGCTTGTCTACCCTCCCCTTGCTGCCGCCCCGAGTCGTACAGGCCCGGTGCGCTTGCCAGGAAGTGCGAACAACGACATGCAGTCGACTTTTTTAGTGGGCTTTTTTTTTCTGCTGCTCTCACGGCAACCGCCCACTCGCGTTCACCCCCCATCTCCCCAGGCAACCTCTGGGCGTGCAGGACGCTTATCTGTACTGCGAGTCCCCTCCAATTCGACAATCCCTCTCCTCTTACCTCTTCCTGCCTCAGCCCTTCGTCGGACGGGACGGTCGGTTGCTTTAATTGCCCTGCCTTTCTTTGCATTTTGGTACAGCCCACCGGTTTGATCTACACCAGACTTCTCCGGAAACAAATCCTCGTCGTTGCTCTTGTCGTCGAGGTTCGTCTTCCCCAGAGTTGGCAAAATCTAACCAGGCTTCGGTGTTACCCGCAAAAAAGGAGCCAGCAGCAGCCAACAGCGAGCCTGCACCTTACTTGCATAAAGCATTTCATGCTTTGCATTTAAAAGGTCTAGCTTTAGCCAGTCACGACCCCCAGTCCAGCAGCGACAATAGCAGCAGCAGCAGCAGCAGCGACAGCATCCCTCTGCATCGCCCCGCCGCCTACCGAGCTTGCTACCAGGAAAAAGAATTGAGCTTCGTTTCGACGTCTCTTTCTCCTAGACGGCTTTCACCTACCCCGGCCTTCATCCCTCAACCACCAACTTCTCGGCAATCCCACCCCTGGTTTGGACGAATTGATGCCTGCTTGTCGACACTTGGAGCTATAACGTGCAATCCAGCACGGTTTTCGGTGCTGGTTCTCGGCCCCCAAACCTCCGGATTCGGTTCTAGATAAAACTCAGCCTCCTGTCGATACCATCCCTCGCGTCAACACCACCGTTTTGGTCTCTTTCGTGCTTGCACATGCTGACCCGGCAATCCACACAACATTCCCCGTACTGTGATCGCAGGCCGGCACGGCACGTCCGATTAATTCTTATATCCTCCTAGTTGCCGCATTAGCTTGCTGCAGCATCCATTGTGCAAGAGGAAGATCTTGAAGAGCAGGACCAATTGAGCTCACAGGACCGAAACACGATACCGAACCAGCTCCAACCTAACACCTTACTCGCATAACCACCCGTAATCATGGAGGACTCATCACCATTGGCGGCAATTCGCCGTCCCACACACCTCTTTGGCGACAGGCTCGGCGGCTACAGGACAAACATTGGCCACTACTCTCCGGATAGCAAACCTAGGGCCTTCAACCTGCGAGAGCAATTGGGCATCCACAACTCAAAGAAGGCTTACCTTCAAGATGACTTCAGTCGGGGTTCATCGCCCAGCATCTGCCTTGCAGCTGACTTGGGACAGAACTTCCGTATTGACCAGGACAGCAGCCCCAAGTTCCCCACGCCGAGGAGAGCTCTCTTCACCTCAATGAACATGGGCGATATGGGCATGCGTGGTAAGCCTAATATACATATGCACACTCTGCCACAGTGAAGCTGGACAAGGGAAGCTAATATGTTTACCGAAAAGACTGCACATCGGCACCGCCGCTAATGTCATCCCCGACGCCTGGTGGTCTGATGGAGATGATGGATATTTCGCCCCTCCCACACAAGCTGCCTGCCACATCCTCGTTGATTTGTGAATCACAGGTAGAGTCTCCAGTACTCATGGACGACACGGAGAGCAACGCTTCCTCAGAAAAGACCGAGGACGAGTCCGCTTCAATTGAGCCCTCACTTCCCCAGCCCACAACAGCTGAACTGCCGAGGCCATTGGCTGCTGAGTGAGTGCTCCATCTCCATTCGTATGTGCTTTGCGATATGGTCGTCTGACTTTGCTGGTTGTTTCAATGCAGACGTCGCAGGATTGCTCTGAGGAGACCATCTCTCTCCCGAGCCAAGGGTTACTCTACAAGTGCCCTGTTGACTCGTGGTCAGCCAGACAACCAACTCCCTCCCTTCCGTTTTGGTGGCAACCCCAGCTTGTCGAGGGAAAGCTCATCACTCAGCTTAAGCGAATGCTTCCAGAACTCTCCCACTCCTGAGAAGAGGCCGTCCACCGCAAACAGCCCGATCGCCAACGTGCCAGGACCGCTCCGCGTGCGTACTCAGTTTTCTAGCCTCAATGGTAGCAGCGCATCCCGCACAGGATCGCCCATCTCAAGCCACTCACGGCGGCCCTCGAACCCATTCATGCGGCCACGTAAGCAGTACCGCCGCTCGTTGAGCATGTTCGAGAACTCGGGGGAGGTGATGAAGCCCAAGCAGGAGGAGCCGCCAGCAGCCCCTGCTCTCTCGTCTGTGATGGATATTGAGGAGCCCGCCGAGCCCATCCTGCCCCATTTCTTTCCCGAAGGAGAGAGCGACAACATTCCTCGCATAAAACGCCAGACATTGTTGGACGTTCTCGATGGACAGTACAACGAGCGATACGATAACAAGCTCATCATCGACTGCCGCTTCGAGTACGAGTACGATGGTGGCCACATCGACGGCGCCATCAACTACAACGACAAGGACCTTCTTGTTACCCACCTCCTCCGAACCCCGATGGAAGGCCGTACCCTCATCGTCTTCCACTGCGAGTACTCTGCTCACCGTGCCCCGCTGATGGCCCGTCACGTGCGCGCCGAGGACCGCAGTGCCAACGCTGAGCACTATCCCCGCCTCACATACCCCGAGATCTACATCCTCGAGGGCGGCTACAGTGGATTCTTCGAGGAGCACCGCGACAGGTGTTATCCCCAGGCCTACGTCGAGATGGGTGCCGCCGAGCACGCCTTCACGTGTGAGCGTGAGATGGGCCGCCTGCGCCAGAACCGCAAGGGGCTCTCTCGCGCCGCAACCTATGCGTTCGGCACTGGCATTCAAGATTCACCTACCGCTCCGGGGCGCTCCACCTGCCAGGATTCACCAATGTCGATGCTTGGTGCCTCTCCTATCCTTGGCAGTGATCGATTCCATGGTAGGAGAATGGCATCGTACTGAGGACGGACCTCAACTATTCAAAAACCCACAGCACATACTACATACCACCCGTGATATACACCAACAATCCGTTGGGCTAATCTGTATATGCAACATGTCACAGGCTTCTGCCGCCGTCGACGATATCTCCGTTCCAGATGCTCGTCCACGATCGGCCCTACACCTCTTCCGTCGAGGTCAACCAATTCCGGTCTGCATTTTGTCAAGTCGTTTGCTTATGCATTTTTGGCCTGCTGCAACCCACACTTTCTTCATACCCTTTTAACTTCCGGCCGGCAACCTGCGCTTTATCCATCAGTCGCAGCTTTTCTTCAGCTATCTTCTCGTTCGTCGCATTGGCGTAGCATTTGCATTGGGACTTTTCGTTTTTCACCCACCGCCAGATGACCCTTGGATCCGGCATCTGGGCGATCACACTGCGATCACTGTGAGCTTTGGTTCTCCCTTAGTCACGACTTAGATTTGCAAACCACCACACCTGCATCTGTATTTTTGTGCGACGCATCAAACATCAGCGGATCGGAGCATGTTTGACCGTGCCCTCCTTTATACGGCAAACCTCCGACCGTCAGGCATCATCAGCGTAATGCCTGCCTTTCATCAACTTTACAACCGCCTGTCGCTTGTTCTACCGCTCTGCTTTGCGACTGCAGTTCCTTCCTTGTAGGCCGACGAGTAGCTCGTCACCTATTTGGCTGATGTCTCTCGAACACGAATGACGGGCATGTTGATTCGATTAGGATCCCAAGTTCTGCTGCAACTTGATCTCCTGCGTCGGACCACTTGTCTCCTTGAAACAGGAGGCCATGCCGACTGCATCTCGGCCGGCCACCTCGGTCAAGGATCTGACCTCAACCGCATTTTATTCAGCCCACCCGGTTTTCGGGATTTCGGTAACTCATCGACACATTGGCGGCTTCTCCTTGCTACGAATGCAATTTGCATCGTCTCTCGGCTCAATCAAACTCTTGATTGCGCTTCTTCTCGAAACATATTTAAATACCCACCAAGACATGGCGATTGCCATCTTCCATGTCCTGCCTACTTGTTCAAACTGTCTGTCGGTTCAAAAGACGTGGGCCGAGGCGTTTAATCACCTCGGACACGCAATTTCTTGTACAAATATTATTTGCTCCTATTTGATTTTATGTTCGGGGAAAACATAATAGTGGCTGAGTGCGAGGAGTATAAGAGAAACGGAGGGACGAAATACAACAGACAGATTGATCACAAGAAGGGAGCATGGGGGATGAAGAAGCAACCGGATTTTCTTTTACCTGTCACATAAGTCATTCTCTATTCTTCCAGTCTCTGCATCATCGGGGGGAGCGTTCTCATTTCATTTTCTCTGGTTTTTCTTTTTCTCATCTTCGGCCTGGTCCAAAATACCCCTCGGGAAAAGTTCGTCAGTCTGGTCACTACCGATGGAATTTCGGAGGACCAATCCATCACAAAGAAATCGAGACAAGGGTTGGATGGAGGAAACGTTTTGACCTACCATACCACTCGGTCCGATCAACGCCACAACAAAAAAAAAACAAAAAAAAAGATATAACATGAACAACACCAAAAAAATGAGAAAAATGGACTTATTGAATTCACTTCTGGTTCGCTTCTGTTTGAGTGATTGCGTGAATGTGTTGTATTGCTTGGTAAGTGTTGTTTGAGTGATGATGCACACACACTTTCTTGAAGATGGCAAGGCCCTATGTGATCTTTTGTATGAATGAGGGCTCAGGGGTAGTATATTGATTTATGCAAGCAGTCTTGGGTAACTGCAGAGCCTTGCGCCACGATCACGCAACTATTAGGTCCACACCCAATCGACATTACTTTTGGATCTATGCAACCAATGCGCCACTGGAGATCATCACTGGAGAAAATGGCCGAGCATGTCGACAGGCAATTCGGCATTATAGTCCCAGCCACCGGAACTACCCCGGCCGCCATGGGCAAACAACCTGGCTCTGCACCTAGGAAAGAAGATAAGCTTGTCACTGTGGATTTACCATTGAACTCGTGTGTCCATCTACAAACGTCTCTGTATTTGCTCAAATATAGAAAAAAAAAGTAGCTGTGGTCGTAGTAAGACCGCTGCCTTAGTGATATGCTAAAAAGAAGAGGAATTTGAGGTAAAACAATAGAACCGCAAATAAAGAAGTGAAAAACAAGTTTGAGGGGGGGCTGGGCCTTGAGTTCCAAACTTCCCACACCCCTGAGACGGAGAGGGGCTGCTCTTGTTGCATTTTCTTTTGTTGATGGAGAAGAAAACAATGCGGGTTGATTTGCAATTTACATGAGAAATGAAATGTCGAGTGAGGCATAAAAGTTATTCAAGAATGGTCGAGAAGCCTCGAGCTGAGATGTCTGCCGAAGCTAGAAGGAAGGCATTGATGAAATGTCAGCAAAAAGAAGAAGAAGAAGAAGAACAAAAAAAAAATAGACGGAAATCAGGGGGGGTGGCTGTTTTTGTATGTTGGGGGACTAACCTCCTGAACATAGCCTGATGACATCTTATCCACACCGTGGCGTCTACTCGAGCGAGGCGAGCACGTCCCTGGCAGCCAGGTGGATGGCGTTGAGGTCGCGCTGGGCCTTGGTGCACTCGCCGGCGGGGCCGTAGCAGCGGGCCTCGAGGCCGCTGATCTCGGACCGCTTCCAGCAGGGCTGGCCGCGACGCGGGCACCACTGCCTCTTGGTGAGCACGTCGGCCTCGGCGTCCGAGACATCGCGGCGGCCCAGGGCGACGGGCTCAAAGACGTTGTCGCGCTTCCAGCAAGGCTGGCCTCGGCGCGGGCACCACTGGCGCTTGGCCAGGTCGGCGCCGCTGTCCTCGACGGCCGAGAGGAGCGCACCGACTGCGCGCTTGGCCACGTCGCAGGCCTCGCCGGCAGAGTTGCAGTGGCGCTTGTCGTGCTCGACGTCGCGCTTCCAGCAGGGCTGGCCGCGGCGGGGGCACCACTGGCGGGCCTCGAGGTGGCCGCCTTCCTCGTCGCGCTTCTCGGTCTTGGCCTCGGCATCGGGCTTCTCGTCGACGGCCTTGGCGTCGACGCTGGTGTCGGGGTCAAAGTAGCGGTCGAGGTAGAGGTCGTTGTAAAAGGCCTCGGGGTCGTACTGGGTCGATGCCAGCAGGGCGGCCAGGGCGTTGACGGAGCGCTTGGCGTTGTAGGCGGCGCCGCCGGGGAGGTGGGACAGGTCGCGGGCCGTCAGGTGGCCGTCCGAGGGGGACGTGGTGGTGGCGACGTCGCGCGCCTCGTTGCTGTGCATGGCCGAGGCAAAGGCATCGACTGCGCGCTTGACCTTCCAGCAGGGCTGGCCGCGCCGGGGGCACCACTGGCGCGCCTCGAGGGTGGCGGCGTCCTCGGAGCGGGCCTCGAGGGTCTCGGCGTTGACGATGGCGGCTGCGTTGGCGGCAGCGCCTGCGCCCAGGATGAGGGTGATGACGGAGACGGTCTTCATGGTGGGAAGCTTGTTGTCTTTTGTCCCTTTTTTTTGGGTGTTTTTTTCTTTTCTGGGATAGAGAAAGTGAATGTGTAGTTTGACTGTTGCTACTCTTGGAGAGTGTATTTGCTTGTCGGTCAAGGAGAATAAAAGTATCGAAAGGGTTGGTTCTTGTCTAAGAGGACCTTTGAGCGATGCTGGAGAGACATCAAGAGAACTGGGTTGTAGAGTGAGGTTGAGCCCATCTTATATAGAAGGATCAGTTCTTTATTCCAGAAAGAGAAGATACTTGATTTCCGGCACTTTGGTGGCAGTGATTCCGAGTGTTGGTAGACAAAGCTTCTGGGTTGCTATTCAGGGGCATTGTCGTCTATTGGGGGCGAGCCCCTGAATAGGAGGGTTTGTTCCCAAAACCAGCTTTCGATTGGGTATAGCCCCCCGCTTAACTCCGAGCACGGAGCCAGCATGGTCAAAGAATATCGTCACTGCAGAGGACCAAGAAAAAAAAACATAACATTGCCATACTCGGATTCCCGGGAGCACATGGCCAGACAGTCCAAAGGGCGAGACAGGTCGACTCTCTATTCAGGCCTGAATGCAGGCAAAGCAAGGGGAAAGAATTACTTTTCGGGCCCGAAATTGTGACAAAGGTGATAATAGCAAGCAGCCTCTAGGGTCAGTTGAGGCAAATGTTACAGGCATTTCTGAGGGGGAGGTGAGTCTGATCTGACAATACAGAGATGAATATCATCACTCTGCTCAGGGAGACTTTGAGCTCGCAATCACATGTGGTGTAACCAGTAACCAACTTTTGAGGCATGACAGTGGCAATAAAAACACCCCCTTGCAAGTTGCTAGCGAGCCTTGATGTCACAATCTACAAGCCCGCCCCCTGGAATAGAGAATATCTCCGCATTGGTTTGCCTCTGTTTGCGAAGCTACGCAGCATCAGTTGACAGTGACGGCCCCAGACCTTTGGACGAAAGCAAGGATGATTTTTTTCCCCAAAGAATAGCGACTTCAGGTGTGTGGTTGCGCAGAATTGTGGTTGGTTCTATTGACTTGGGGGTTTCCCTTTGATGTGGTTGATATTCAGTTTATTGAGGCTCGCTTACGGCTCTATTCACACCCATTTTGGGAGTGGTGGCGTGCACAGTCGTTGGTAGCTTTGGCGGCAAAGAACTAGACCTAATAATTTAATTCAGCACTAAGCAGCACTAAGCTACATTGGAATCACGGGGAAATTCTGCAGCTGCATTCAGCCTTGTCTGCTCGGATTGAGAGTTCAAGTGTGGTTGTACCACATGCCCCCAAACCGGTCAAGAGTTTGTAGTGTTGCGGCCATAGACAACTCGACATTTACACCTGTCACCCATTGCAAAAAAAAAGAAAAAAAAGAAAAAAAGACGAAAGATAAGCTTCAGGGTCGCGATGGCTCAGCTGGCCGGCTTAAGTAGCAGTAATCGGGCTACCTCTAGTCGCATATATAGAGCGTCTATCCAGTGAAGGATCCATAGCCTTCAGTCTACACATATCAAATCAACACGATAACATATTCATCCGGGGTCCCCGTGGCAGATGCAGATCACAAAGACTCTGACCCTTGCTATGTGATAGAAACAAAACGAGGCCAGACAGGAAGATGACAGAACGAATCACCTCGTCCCAGCAAAATATAGCCATCTCCATAAGTCTGGCATGCCAGAGTCAATAGGCTCATCTAACTACAAAGCATTCTATATCCGGATCAACAACCAACCTGTTGCTGCCCCCAAAATCTCGAGCAGCCTGCTGGTCCCTTGCAGTGTCGAGCTTCCTGGGGCCTTTTCTTTTTTGTCACGGTAACACATGAGGGGCAAACCAAGTTGCTGCTTGATGTCCAAGAATGGATTCACGAGGCAGATCTCATAGTTAGTAAGTAGGTGGCAACATGTTGTCGTCTAGCCGTTCGCGAGGCCACGCACCGTGGTATGCACAAAACAAAGATCTATATGGTCTCCTTCACCATGACACGAAGAATAGTATTAATTATAGCATACAATTAGAGTGGTTCGGCAAGATACATATATTCTGATGCCAGCGTTTTGATGTGCAAAATACTTGACTGCGACCAGCGCGGCTCAATGTAAGCGTACATCACAAGTCGGGCAGGTTAACATGGAGATCCCCAATCCTTCTTTGCAGCCCCTCCCTAGATGGTACAAGCCAAGCCCTTAAGCCAGGTAGTCTGACATCCCATCCTTGGTGGGCAGGGCCTTGGTTCGCCGGAGCGTCTTCCCGCCTGCGATTGCCAAAGAGGCAGGGACAGACTGAGGGGTCACTGGGCTCGCCTCGATGAATGTCGGGCGGGGACGCCGAGGGACGAAAAAGGTCTCGTCATCGTCCAAATCCTGATCGCTTCTCTCCCCCGGCTGGGACCTGACCTTTCTCGTCTTGTGAGAAGACGCCAGGGTCACCGCAGGCGTGCCGCTCGACCTGCCATTGTCACTCGTCGCGCGGCTCCTGCGTGCTCGCGTCGGGAGGGGATTCTTGTCGTCGCCCGCCTCCCAGGATTCGTTCCTCGGCGAGCGGGGTAGAGGTTTGTCCAGGGGAATGTGAGCATCTACTCTCCTGGGTTGGATAGGCTCTACCGTGTAGGTGTTGGTTGTGACTGCTGTGGTGGCAGCCTTTGGTTTCGCCAGGCCGCGGCTAGGGAGGGAGTAGTTCTTGTAGTACCCTTCTCCGGCGTATGCGCGCTGGCCGGAAACGTGCACCTTGCTCTGCGCGTCTCGCTTGACTGCAATATCCGCACAGAACTTGGCATAGTCGTTGCCAACGCTCGAGGGCTCGAGAAGGATGGGCATGATGCGAGTTGCTGGATCCTGCTCCCTCGCACCCGACTTGCCTCTTAGTCGCTCCTCGGCGATTCTCCCACTCGGGAGGCTGTCTCTGTCATTCTTCCGTGCGGCGCCTGGTTTGAGGACAGCATCAGGTGATGATACGGTGACTTCACCCCGGTGGTCCTCGTCCCTAGTCTTCTTATCGGTCTTCTCTGCTGTGGGGAGAAACAGGGAGTCGTTTCTTTGAAGACCGAAGGAGCTCTCGTTGCCAAAGTCGGGTCCTGTGCTCATGATCGAGATGGCATCATTGTCTCGAGTTCTGGTCGATTCTTCCAGCGAGGGCGCTTTGTATGTGGAGTAGTAGTACTGTGTGGCCCTTGAATTTTCACTGATTTTAGGAGGAGCTGGAAATGCCGTCGCCGCTGGTGCCGTTGCTGTCGCCGTCGCCGGTACCCCAGCAAACTGCGGCGCAAATGCGCCCCGGATGGCCGCCCCGGCCATGTCAGCCTTGGTAGGCGCGCGGGCCGGAGTAATCTCCACCACGATAGCTCTAGCATTGGTCATCTCCACGGCCAAGGCCAGCGTCGCTGGCAAAGAATCGGTAGTCTTCTGATCAATCTGGCGTGATGTAGGTGACGATGACTGACAGTCAGTGGCGGAGCTGGTGGTCAGGCTCCTCATCCCGCCGGCAGCCTCAAACGCCTTGGTCGACTCTTGCACCTTCAAGTCGATGATGGCCTGCATCGATGCTTCCAAGGCATCATGCTCGCTGGGGGTGGTGCTGGCCCGGCTGACCACCGAGCCCGTGCTGTTGCTGGTGTTGCTGCTGCGGGTAGATCGTGATGCGGTCGACGAACCGCAGGAAGACGTGCCGTTCTGGGTCCGGAGCCGTCGGTCAAGGCTGTTCGGCCGCGGCTGCAGTCCAACCCTGACCGCTTCCTTGCGAGCGCAGCTGGGGCATAGCGATTCCTGCTCTGTGTCTGACTCCTCGAAGTTGTTGCAATCAGTCATTGAGCTTCTTATTCCGAAGATGGTTTTGGTTTGATGGTCGCACCGAAATGTGAACGCCACCCTCGAATGCTGGCACTTGGTATAGACAAGGTTCTTGCGTACACACATTTTGTATGTCGGGTTTGGGTTTGGGTTTGGTTGATGTTGATGTTGATGTTGAAGAAGATGGTAGGGTTTCGGCTGTTAGATGGGTGTTATGTAGTCTGGGTGGGTATGCAGGTTTCGCTGTCTTGTTGAAGTGAGTATATTAGGTGCCAAGCGACGAAACGCGGTGATTGACCCTATGTATATTCCGGCTTCTTTAGGCCCAGACAAAGCTATTGTTCATCGAGTAGACAACGGACATTTAAGTTTCTTTGTCTGCCCTGAGAGGCCTTGTCATAATGGCTCGCTGTCAGGTCTTTGTTGCTACTCGGCTTATATCCTTTGTCCCTTTGCCCTCGAACCATTATTTGGGTTCATTGTCTGCTCACATCACATGGCAGTCTATGTTGGTCTAGATTTTACACCCGCAAAGCTTTATGAATCGAAGCATCACAGATCATCAAGTATCAAGAGAAAAATCAAGTTGCATCTCCCTCTCTCTCTCTCTCTCTCTCTCTCTCTCTCTCTCTCTCTCTCTCTCTCTCTCTCTCTCTCTCTCTCTCTCTCTCTCTCTCTCTCTCTCTCTCTCTCTCTCTCTCTCTCTCTCTCTCTCTCTCTCTCTCTCTCTCTCTCTCTATTCGTTACTCGCGGAACTGCCTCTCGAACTTTGTTTTGTTTTAGCTGGATGGCGATGAGTACAGTTAATCGTTCGCTTTAACAGTTGCGGTGCCAAACTTTCCTCTTGTTTCGGATTATGAGATCGACATCACAAACCTTTCGTAGAAAACGCAATGGGTTTTGTGGCAATGTCGTCTCTGGGAGTAATCTCGACTTCGGCTACGCGGTGGCGTCTAGCACCGAAATCCTCCTTCCCGTTATCGTGTCCTGGCCGTCCCATCATATAAAAAGAGAGGATTATGTAGGCCTAACTAAACAGATATTCGCACCATCGCTTTCGATTCCTGGAACTTCCTCAGCATGTTCTTAGGCGCGCACGTGTGCCACAGTCTGGTGGACAACACGAGGTATAAGCCCAGTCCGGGCTACAGGCTCCTGTACTATGCGCAAATAGAGAACCCCGTATCTGATGGTCCTTGCTTCCAAAAAAACCATGAAGCTTGATGGTCAGTGGCCAGCCTCGATCTTTGCGGGGTGCGCGCCAAACACCTATCCTACGTGAAAACCAAGTCCTCCGGTCAAGACGTGTGTCCTTCTCATGCCATGTACTTGTAACCAGAATCGTCTAGACGCTCTAGATACTCTCGAGCAATCAAATCCTCGATTCGGGTCTTGATCATGGCTACGTCTGGCTGGAATCTTGAAACAAGCTGCCCAATGACCTCGGCGAGAAGGGCGTTGTGTGCGAGCTCCTTGCGAGACTTCATTATGCGCACTATGGCTGCATCGATCATATGTCGTCGTGTCTCATCATTCTTGTCCTCAGTCCGTTGACGCTCTTCGTCACCTTCGACCTTGGACTGCGAGTTTATGACCGGCGCCTTGATCTTGATTGCCTTGCTGACAAAGCCTGCATTGAATGAGAACTTGTCGCCAGGTCGGATAGTCTTGGTCGCAGGGTCCTTGAGTAAAACTCGAGCTTTGGGGTTGATCGACAAAGATGCAAGAGCCCTAGACAAATCTTTGGGAGGGATACTGGTTTCTGCCTGAATGTCTTCGAAACTTAGAGTCTCGCCGTCTTCGAGGCTGTTGAACAGCATCAAAACGACCATTCCATAAGTCGATACGTTTAGTTCATATCGTCGCTCCCGACTAAGCGGGCCTGACATGCCCTTGACTGGCGGAAATACGCATTTAATATCTGCGCTGCCCGCTGAACCTATCCAGGTCAAGACCCTGCCACTGCGATCCTTCAGGTAGAACTTGAAAAAGCTGTCTTGCAAACGCTTGATCTCGGGTGGGTAGTTGCAGTCCACTGCAGGCGGCCCATCACCACGTCCTACTTGGGCAGGGCGGCCCATAACATCTGGTGGCCAGCTGTTGCTGGTCAAGACGCTGATAGCCAAGTCGATCGGTTTGTGGTGGACATCCACGTCACCCAGCGAGCGAATGTGCTCGCCATACTTGGTCGACAGCTCTTCTGATATAGTGATGTCCTTGAACATGCCTTCGAACTTGGAAGTGAAGTGTTTGCCCAACTCCAGCTGCATCATGGTAATGAGCTGCTTCTCTGCTTCCTCGCTGGAGGCTCTGCTGTGTAGGAGCCTCCGTCCAAGATGCTTCTGGTAATATCTCTCAAATAGATCCTTATCCTTTAGGTACCTGATCATGACGATCGACCTATCCAAGATGGCTGTGACTTCCAAGTCTGACTTGCCGCGAATGCCTCGCTTCAGATTCTCGTCAATGTAGAGCGAAACAAACTCAGAGCTTCTCCCAAACTGGTGGATGAAATCTGAAAAGCCTTTGGTCATGGTAGTTTGTAGGCCCGGGTCTTGAGCGAATGATTTCTCCCAAATAACATCAAATTTTGCCCTTAAGTCCAAAACATCATGGACCCATTTAATGGCTGCGGCAGTCTGCTGAGCTTGCTGTGACAAAGCCTGAGACTTGGGCTTTTCTGCTGCTGGATTCTCTGCTGCGTCGCCTTGAGCGACAGAAAAATCTATCGTGCTGAGATTCTTCTCAATCTCAGCACCTAGAGCCAGGATGCGGTTGAGAACACCCTTCTTCAACAAATCCTTTGACGGGTCTACCCTGGCGACGAGCTGATAGAGGATGGCCAAATCCTCAACGCGATCGTCGTCCAGCATTTGCCTCAAGCCATTGTTCTCTAGTGCAAGGAAATCGTTGAGATGTGCAGAGATCAGCTCCGCCTCTACCGCTCGCGTCATCTTTTCGATCGACAAGGTGGACAGGGTCGTCTTGCACCTGTCCTCCTCCTCCAATAACCTCCTATGTGTCTGGCGTATCCAAATGCTGGCGTCACCGTTCCGCAATAACTTCAGAGCCTCACTTCTGTAGAACGTCCGACTTGCCTCGAGTAGGTGTGGCTCGAAGCGAACGAGATACAATCGATCGGCATCCATCTCCTCGTCGGTTTCGTAGAGATCTTCCAGCATCTTGACACAGCTGTGGATGAGAGAACGGTTGATGACGTCTCCCTCGCGCTCCATGTCTATGTGGTCGAGTATGACAGTGCTAAGGATATCGAAGAGGCTGAACGTCCTGTCGTGGCCGACGACGGTATTAGGGTTGACAAGGTGGTCACGAAACAAGCCTATCGTCGTGACAAATATCGAGGTTCCCCGGCTCTCCTTAAGGAAACCCTTATCCAGGTACATTAAGATGTCAGCAACCATGTTCATCGACATCCGATGGTTCTCCCATGCTTCTTTGAGGCCCTTCATGAACGTGTCACCCATCTCGCGGCGCTCATGGGCACTGGTACCAGCCTCCACCGCAACATTGATCAGGTTGGGGGCGATCATGGCTTGGAGCTGTGGGATAACCTGTTCGGCAAACCATTTCCCCTCAAACTCTTGCACGAGCGTGTAGAGACGCTCGCCTTGCTTCTTAAGCACGATCTTGTAGCTGGCTCGGTATAAATGCTCGAATAAGAGGCGGCTGGAATTTCTGTTGTGAATGTCCGTGAGCGCCTCTCTGAGGACGTCCCACTGCTGGTCGAATTCGTCTGTTTCATGTCGGAGTGACTGCATTAACACGGAGTAATGTCATAATTAGCAAACTGGTCGGCGATGTTGTATTTTGTAGCCTCCATGAAGAAATGGTAATATCGGTTGAGCGCTGGGCCCAAGATTGGAAAGAGAACTCATTCAGAGGGTTCACGGGCAGGTTGGGGGGATAGCTTGCTGCATACGCCCCGCAAGTCACAAACAGCTCGGATACACTTACCCGCTTCGGCGGCCGTATCTTGTTCTGACGCTGCATCGCGACGCACCCTTGGCTTCCCACCAGCCAGCCCAAAATCCCCAGGAATGTCTAACGGGTTTGCGATGTTGACGTCGATGTTGTAGGGCGGATGTCGTTGTCGCGGGTCGTGGGTCTGGGTCGTGGGTAGTAGGTGGTAGGGACAAAATAGACGACGTGACTTTCAGTCTGTCTGTATCCGGGAGCCGTGCGGGTGCGAAGGAGTGAGGACCAATCCACTCCACAGTAAGGGATCTACGGACGGCAATTCGATCAAGGGCTCGTGATGAAATGTGAGTTGGAGGCGACAAAAGGTAACAAATCAAGCCGACTGCCTGCCTCTTGGATCCGGAGCTCCAAACGAATGTGGTTTGCCCCTCATTAAAGTGGGGAAGCACTTCCAAGCTGTGGCCAGGTCACTCCGGGAGATGGAAGGGCCTGGATGATGCGACGAACAATAAACAAGGTGCACAATTCGTTTCAAAAGTGAGCACAGGGAAACAGAATGCAGAGTGGTAAACGTGGCGTGGAGGGAACCAGATACTGTGCAGTACGCATTAGTCGAGACTAAAAGGTGCCGTCCAGCCCTACAGACTCCTTTGTAACTCGTACGGAGTCATACTGTAGAATCGGATGGTTGGATGCTTGGTTTAAAGTGGCTGCAGATTATATCCAAACCCCACATGCGCGTCTGGTCGAGACTCAAGACGCGGTCCCTACTGTCAAACCCTTGAGCCGTACTTCCACACCACGACGTCATTGGCTGATTCAAGGAGAAGTGCGCATGAAAAAAATTGGCATCGCATTTGCGACTCTTTCGGCATATTTTGACTCTGCAATTGCACATCCATATTAGAAAGCCGTATCCAACTACAAACAAATAGATTTTTTTTCCTTCTTCTTTTCAGGTCTCTTTTACTTTATCTAAACAAACCATCATGGCCTCAGCTTTTTCATCCCAATATCTCAAATTCCTACCCAGAAGGCTACCGCAAAATGCCACCTTCTCACGGAGTTTCATATCATCGCCGGCGCCAAACACTTTTACCTGGAGCCAAGCGACACAGCGCACCTCAGCATTAGTGTCAAGGACGTCGCGCCAACAGCACCGCTCCTTCGTTATCCCCCGACCGAGCAAGCCCTCCCAACCACAACAATCATCATCGCAAACACCTTCCACCGCCACCACCACCGTCTCGGCTTCTGATGCGAAAACCTCCTCAGCCGGAGCAGCGCCCGAACCCTTAGAGAAGCTGCGCGTCGAGACGCAGCCGCACTACAGTCTTCATTTCACGTGCGTGCCGTGCGGACACCGCTCGGCGCACAAGATATCCAAGCAGGGCTATCACCACGGCTCGGTCCTCATCACCTGCAGCGAGTGCAAGAACCGCCACGTCATCAGCGACCACCTCGGCATCTTTGGCGACCGCAAGGTCACGGTCGAGGACCTGGCGCGCGAGCGCGGCCGCTCGTTCAAGAAGGGCGTGCTGGGCGAAAACGGCGACATCGAGTACTGGGACGACGACGCCGTCCCTGGGGAGCCCACCCCGTTGGTGGATGGGCAGAAATAGAGCCGAGGGTTATGATTGGATGAAGAGCTTTTGCTCTCTTGACCTCGGTGGGTATTAATGATCATGAATTGTAACATACTGTATTATATCAGGTGTATCTAAGAATAATATACATAGAAACTGGCCATGAAAGGACCAGACCAATGGGTGGAACACTGGAACAAGAGCATGATACTTTGGCGGTGCATAACAGCAGCAGAATCACATTGAATTACGCGAAATGGTGTCTCGTCCGAGTCTGATATACTTTCATGTCTAATGAATCATTACGAACCGGCCTTGTCTATTTTACGTAGCAGCTAGCCTGGCCAAATCTTCAGGGCGAAATCCCCAGATATTTTGTCAACAATCATTACGTCAAGACAACAAGCCAGAAGGAGACAAGACGTTGAAATCACCAATGCAAACAAAACTGATAAATTTGTCACCATCTGAATTAGATAAGCTCTTCTTAGTCGGAATAGCATTAGAATAAAATATCTAATTGGGTCATCACAACATTGTGTAATAAGTGAAGAAAAGGTAGGCACATAGAAAAAAATAGGACTGGAACCTGAAGAAGCTTTATCGTACAAATCACGTATACCCTACATCTTGATGTACTCGGGTAAGCTGGTAAGCTCTACTGGCTACCTCAAGCTTTCATCGCTTTGTGCCACAGCCGTTCCATAGTCTGAAGGAGACATTCTCATGACGTGCTCAATGACTGGCTCGTGGTGTCAAAAGTCCGATAAGCAACAAGCTCCATTGTTAGCAATGCTTCCACTGACTCATGTCGTCGTGAAACCAAGTCCTCTAGCTGGCCTGGGCGCGTATGTATGTTCGCCGTAGACGCGACTGGCAAGTCGCCGGCGTTCACCACCCAAAGTATGAGCTCATGTGGCTTCAAACCACGGCTCTTGGTCGTTTCTGATTCCTTAGGTCTTCCCAATGACCTTAATCGCGTCGACCGACGCTTGAGCTGCTTATGTTGATTCGAAGCCTCTTCTTCTGCTCCTTCCCATGATCATGTTTCTCTTCCCCTTCGTTTATCCTCAGCCTGACTTTTTTGACTTGAGAAACATTTTTTGGTACCAGGGAATCAGACGATCACATCCGTCCTGGACTGGGTCGGTGCAGGCCAATCTGATGACCTCCTCCCACATCACCTTCTCGATATCATAGCCGACTAGTTTATTCAACGACGACTCGTCACCCCATAACGGGGTGGCATGCCCGGTGCCGTTTATTCTCAGCACCTTGTCCATAACCTCATTCAATGAGTTTTGAACGTCAACCTTCAGGTTGTTAAAATGCATGAACATATACGGGGACCTGGGCGAGTCCGGGCCATCCACGGCATGATCGCGGTCCTCAGCTTTCCAGAGGTTAAAGTCCTTAATGGGATCAGCCTGCTTCATGCCCACGCCCTCGAAGGAGCCATTGAGCCACCTGCCCAGGAAGCCTAGAACCGTGTGAACGTCCCAAAACGGCTTGTCAAGCGCTATGGCAGCGTGCAGGAATGTCTCTTTGTCGCCCTCGCCGTGGCTACCCTGAGACAACAGCCTATAGTACCTTTCCGGGCCATAAAAGTTGTAGTAGGTGGCCAGTAAAAGATCCTCGGCGTGCGTTGAGCGCTTGATCATGAATACGCCCGATTCGGAGGTGCGTCGCGTCCGGACAGTCGGCGGCTTGCTGACACCGGCGATCTCATAATAGGTTGGCGATACGGTTGATATCCACAAATCGGGCCAGGTGACCAAACCATACGACTTGTATGGATCGGCATCGAACAGGTGGTCAGGGCTGTATAGTGGGTAGCAGTCCGCATCAAGGAATAGCACATCGTCAAAGGACGAGAATAGGAGCGAAAAGACCTTGTATTGGTACTTTTTCAGCTCAGGCATGTGGGGAGTAGTATCAAACATGGCATCCATGCTTCGGCATTCCACACCAAGGTCGAGGAGGCTCCCCTCGCAGAGTGCACGGGTAGAGTTGTCGGCACCATCGATGAAGAGCTGCACGGGGAGCTTGGAGCCGGTACGTCGGAGCATGGTGAGCGATAGAATCGCGTTTCCGACGTATTTGCCGCCGGCGGTCATGACGATGCCTTTGGAGTTCTTCTTATAAGGTATCGTCGGACCTAGCTGTTTTGCACTCTTGACCATCTGCGCATGAGTGGACTTGAGTATTGCGCGATCCGAAGCGGTCATGACGACGTGCTCTATCCGACGAACGATATCGATTTCTTTTGACCTCTGCACATTTGGGTCCGTGTCTTCAGCATCTGGGCTCGGCTGCGAGAGCTTGATTGCCTGGATCTGAGGTTCCGCCTCCATGACCGCATCGAGAACCGCGGTCCAATATTCTACCAGCTGCGGCGAGGGTTCATCGTCGAACGCTGAGACTGGTGGTTTTGGTACAATCAAGGAGCCTTGACTGTCTGCGGCGACTGCTGGCTTTGGTGCAGTCCAAGAGCCTTGACTGCCAACCGGTGCTTGCTGCGGCTTAAATATTGTCGGAAATCCTGTATCTGGTTGGGATCGATGAATTAGGAACATAAAAAAGATGCCAATAATTACGGCCAGGACCAGCGGCCGGCGGCTTCGCGGCGACAGGATCATGTTGAGCGCCTATGGCGGCAACGCGCCACAATTTGCTGTAAAAAGATGCAGGCCGGATTGCAGTGTGGCCCAAAAGTGAGGGATCACGCTGAGCGCAATGCCAGCCGGGTGCCTGATGTTGCTTTGCAGAGCGCCGACCGTTTGCCCGTAGATTGGGCGGTTGGCTTGCAGGAGGGCGGCAAGCAGATCTTCGTCGTTTGCTGCGGGAATGGAAAAGAAATATGACTTAGAGTGGCGGCAAGGTTCAAAAGGGTGCGAAAATTGAATTGGCCCAGAGATGATCTCTTTGCGAGCGGCAGGCTTCGGGTCAAATAGATTCGTGGGGTCAAGGTCGCAATGGAATTGGGAGTTCGGATCTTCAGGTGACAAGGAGTAAAGCTGCACAGATGGGGTGACAGGAGTTTGGGCTATGAAAGATGGGATGCAATGCCTCAAATGGGGGCCTCTGCGGAAGTTATTGCGGGAGGTGGGGGGGGGGGGGGGGGTAAATAGGGACTAGAAGAATGGGAAGAACGGAAGCGCACCCTTGTAAGATGAAACGATATTATAATTAATCGGTTGGTGATCAGAATACCACCTGAGGTGCAAAACTAGATGACCAACAAGGGAGAAATTTGCAACACCCTCCTCAGTAAGCATGTCCCCGTCACCAGGGAGGCTTGCAGCCATCTTTTGATTTGTTCGGGGAGCATGCCATCATCCAGTCACACGCGTACATCCACCAGTGCTGCTCCCCCTTTGCCCCGTATTCCTCTTTACCAGCCAAGATGCAGCGCTAAGCCTTGTTTTGATGCCCCTTGGGATTAGTCTCCCGTCTTTCCTTTCTTTTCTGACCGTTGCATGTCAGGAAGAGGAAAACCGAGACTAGAGAGTTTAGGCACTTAATTAGCTCCTTTTTTGCTTCTTCGGGAGGTCGATTTCTTTCTAACTGTATCCTAGCTTCCAAAACGAACGTAGCACGGACGATTGTTCCGGTGACTGTTTCCTTAGGTGTCTATAAAAAGGGCGCGGTTTCCTCTAGGCATGTCAATCTAGATAATGAGTCGGGCAGTTTCGACAGGGAAATGTCCTGTACAATTACTATTTGACATTGGCTGGCAGGTTTTGTCTCGGGGTTTCCTTGCAGTGCCCAACTAGTCAGTCTCTCACGATCGGCCGTCTGATAATAGCTCCTGAAAAAAAAAATTATCAGCTTGACAGCGTCGATGTTTATTCAAAGTTTCTGCATGGTTGTGTCATATTTAGAAAAAGTAACGTAGGTGGAAATCCCTGTGTTCGGGCTAGGCCCTTGCCGCCCCCAATCTCATCTCAATCATACACATACAGTACGTACATACCTAGTAAAGACCCCCAGGTAAGCAAGGGTCTGTGGTTTCCAAGACATCGGTAACTCAGGGGTTTATCTCCACCCCAGGTACAATTGTTCCGGTTTACCGTTTCGATGACCGCCATGTTAAGTATGGTCCGATACTCTGTACCAAGAATACTATAACAAAAAGCACAGTTGAAAACTCCTTACAGGCCAAGTCCTTAGAAATAGTTGATAGGCTAGTCTGCCAGCCGCCTGGGGTTTTACGCAGGGCGAGAAACCGCCAAGAGATGCAATTAAACTTCCATCAAGCACACGCCGTCGCGAAATTCTTTGCAAGGGTAGCCTTGAAGCGTCCAAGCTGGGATTACTCGCGTACCGTGATGACGTGTTCTATTGGCTCAGCCTACTCCCTAGCTGTTCGTTGGGTCTAGATCAGGTACCTACTATAGTAGGTGGCTAAAGCTTAGGTACTTACATAAGCCTAGTTCATCCGTAAATTTTGATTCGCTTTTCTACCATGGGCGGTGCCCACATTTCGGTGCGGAGTACGGATATGCGGCACAGTACGTGGTTGGCACGGGGTAGTTTGTCCAATTGGAAACAACCCACGGTTAGCACAGTCGAGTCCCTTACCAACAAAGCCTACGATTAGGTAAGGCCCCTCCAATCCTTGGCTCCTCAGCTTTGTACCGGTCCCCTTGCAACCTTGCCAGGTTTGCTATCTTATCAAGCCCTTCACCGCCCGGCATAATTCAAAAAAATAATTCAACAGTACTAGGAGAGCGGGATGCCCGTAGTCGTGCTGGCGATATACTGCACTGTTTTGCTCTCGTGATTTCTTTGAACTTCAATTTCAAGAGATTGTTTTTTTCTTTGGCCAATCTCATCATGGCCAAGAAACGGTCTGCCAAGGGCGCTCCCAATGGCGCTCCTCAGCCCGCTCAAAAGCGCTCCAAGTCGGATGGCGCAAATACGGCAGCCCCTAGCAAGCAACAGGCTCAGCAGCAAAAAGCCGCCACTAACAAACTCTTGGCAGACAAGCGCCTGTTCGTACAGGAGATGAAGCAGGAGGACCACGAAAGGGAAAGAGCCCTCTACAAGCTTCTCAGCAGTGCAGATGTGGAAGATCGCATCAAGGCCAGCAATGTTATCATATCCTGTCTGCTTGGCAGTGGTGATGAGAATAAGGGCGTTGACGAAAGTGTGCTGCGCCGACACATTGAGCGTCGTCTTTTCCGTGGTCTTGCTAGCGGTAGTGATGCTGCCAGAGTCGGATTCAGCTATGTCCTGGTCGAGCTTCTCCGCCAGCTGGTTGGGGAAAAGAATCTCGCCGAGTCTAGGTATCCAGGCCTCGGATTTGATGTGCTTCTGGAGATGCTGGTGCAGAAAACCACCCCGGTTGGAAACGTGCCAGGCCAGGAGGAGCGCGACCATCAATGGGGTCGGCTATTTGGTCTGCGGTGCTTTGTCCAGGCCGACGTGCTCTTCAAGGACAAATCGAGGTGGAAGGCTGTGCTCAAGATGCTACTGCAGCTTGCAAAGAAGAAGGCCTGGCTGCAGCCGCAGTGTGGATTTGTCGTCGCGCAAGCTCTGCCACTGATGAAGCGCAAGCTCGCCGAAAAGACGCTTGACGATATTGTTGAGGCTGGTATGGCTCGATCTCCCGAAGGCCTTGGTATCTGGATAGCTGCTCAAGATATTTTCCCCGACATCAAATTGCCCAAGCCATGGCAGGATCCCCTGGGCACCAAGTCTCTCCAGGATGTCGCTACCGTACTCAAGGGCAGCACGCAAGATATTTCAGACGAAGACGGGAAGGTAGCGAAGCCTTCAATGACACTGACACAGCTGCATTTTGCATGGGATCTCATCCTG
This sequence comes from Pyricularia oryzae 70-15, assembly GCF_000002495.2. Lineage (NCBI taxonomy): Eukaryota > Fungi > Ascomycota > Sordariomycetes > Magnaporthales > Pyriculariaceae > Pyricularia > Pyricularia oryzae. Next base: position 5,544,832 of record NC_017849.1, on the reverse strand, counting down.
TCTCGCTTCAAGAAGCAGGACCAAAAACCAAAAGACTTCAAGACCTTTTGGGATCGCGTCGTCGATCAATCTTTCTTTTCCAAGAGCGCGACTGACACGCAAAAGCTTGTTGGTTTCAAGGTTTTCCAAAAAGTCCTGGAAACTTGTCCAACATCACCGAGCATGATCAGTGCGATATTCAGCCCGCATTTGATGACGTGCCTCATGAACCAGGCTTCACAGGAAGGTAGACACAACAACCGCGCAGCGATCAAGTCTTTGAAGGTCCTCGAGTCTACCGTCGAGCACCACCCACAACTCCTCACGACTATATTGCCGAGTTTGCTCGGCGAGAACGGTGCATACAATTTCGACGAGAGAACCAACAGCAAAACGGTGGACAAGATTCTGCGCTTCACTCGTTTTGAGGACGGAACGACGGTGTTGGATCTGCTGGAAACCCTTGTTAAGGAGTCACCTTCCAGGTACGTGAATCGTTTTTGTCTCCCCAAAGAGGGCAGTACTAACGCCGGATTTCTTTTCTAGTGACGAGGCGGAGAAGCATTTGCGCATATATGCCGACTACGTAGCTAAACTCGCCACCGTTGGTACCAACTTGAAAGACTTGGACGAGCAAGACGAAGGATCTGTTGGTGGTCTTGCTCTCCTTGAACTTGCCAAGCTAGCATACTCGAGCTCGGAATCTGGCTTGAGCGAGCAGACCAGGACAAGCCTCAGGGGCCGGCTCACCACATCTTTCGCCAAGGTAATTCGGCGTCCTGAGGACTTTACATATCTGTGCGATGCCATTCTTGCTGTCGACTCGGCGGCAATCGAGATGGATGAAGAGATTCAGGCTGAGCTTGCGGACGCTCTCGAAAGACTACAGGCGCTGGTGAAGCCCGCTAGCGGCAAACGAGCCGAGGCATTGCAGGTGCCGCGGCAAGGTCTGGCACTACTTCACGCCATCGCGATCCTTCAACTGTACAACGAGGAGCCAGATGCGCTGGAGGTTTTGGCCGATACGAAACAATGTTATGAAAAGCTGCAGGAGAAACAAGCAGCCAGTGATGATGGTTCGGGCTTGGCCGAATTCCTCATTGAGATCCTGCTGTCGATGATTGCGCAACCGTCTTCGCTGATGCGGTCAGCTTCTGAGCTGGTCTTCGGCGCTTTCAGCCCTTTCATGTCAGCTAAGGCTCTCGAGCTGCTGACAGACCCCCTTGCTGTCGAGGAAAACGACCGCGGCCAGAAGGCTTTGTTCAACACGGCGGAAGATGACGAGATGGAAATTGACGCTGAAGGCAGCGAAGATGACGAAGATCTGGATGGCCTCTCGGAGATCGATTCAGATGTAGAGTTCATCGGCATGGCTGATGCGGGTGAAGATGGAGGTGATCAAGGTTCGGAGCAGAGCAGCGACGATGAGGCGGACGAAGCAGAGGAGGAGGATGGTGATGAGAACGACGATGCTCTTGCTAATATCCTTGGAACGCATCGTCTTGACAAGGACAACGAGGCTGACTCAGATGACGGAGACTCGGATATGACGGACTCAGAGATGATGGCGCTTGATGGCAAGATGGCGGAATACTTCAAGCACCGTGTCAAGAAGAACAACAAGCGCAAGGACAAGAAAGATGCCAAGGAGTCGGTCATCAACTTCAAGCGGCGCATTCTGGGTCTCATCGACGTCTACGTCAAGAAGCAAGCGCCGGCGGGTAACACGGTTGCTTTCGAGTTACTGCTGCCTCTTCTTCACCTCATGCGTAGTACCAGCAGCAAGGAGCTGTCTGAAAAGGCATGTGGCGTCTTGCTGGACTTTGCCAAGTACAGAAAAAAGAAGAACAAGAATTCTGATGCGGAGGACGAGGAGACGCTTGATGTTGAGCAGCTTCTTGAACGGCTGGAGGGGATTCACGAAGAAGCAGCCAAGTTTCCTTCTCATGCGTTCGCAAAAGCCGTCTCGGCGGCCAGTCTTGCGATCGCAACAGCGCTGTATAGCGCCAACCCGAAGAGCTACAAAAAGGTCGCCCGGGTCTACGAGAAGTCGCGTGCAGAGTGGGTCGAAGGCAAGACCATTCAGCAGTCTTTCTTTGGGGACTGGAATAACTGGTGCCAGTCGATTTCCCAAGCGAATGCACAGGCTAGACAGCAACAACAGGGCGATGACTCCAAGGCTCCGCAGGCCTAGCGTGTCAAAAGGGCAAGGGATAGGTTGAGGAGGGGATGTACAGAGTTTTGATTGTTGTCTGCCAATGTTGATAGAAATGTACAATGCATAAGACGCCTCGATAACCAATGTTTCGCTGATGTTTCTCGATCAGCTTTGTGATGAGTGAACACATAGTTCCGAGAGCCCACTTTTGTCTACTTTTAGGGCCTGTACCTCGCGTCTCAACATCCATTGTGTATGATGCTTCTGAACCCACATGTACTTACACGTGAATATGCACCCTGCACGACGCTCATTCAGTGTCCGTTCCCATACGCTGTGGAGCAGGCAATCATGTCACCAAGATATAGTGAACGGAGACCTCGTTTAGACCAAGCCGGAATCCATTGTGTTATTACAAGTCGTAGAGAAACGTTTGTCTAGGTTTCTATCATCGGCAAAGTCAACGCCTCATGAACTTCCAGAAGTCGTTGCATCCGACTATTACTCCTCCATTTTCTCGTCATCCTTGTCGTCATCATCGTCATCGTCACCCTCGATTGCCTTCTTCGCCAGCCTCTCTGCCTCTTCGAGCAGCTTCTTGGGTACCTCCTCGTGGCGGCCCTTGGTGGGTCCGTCCTCGCTGCTGATCCAGGTCATCTCCAGCTCGAACTCCTTGTCCTTGTTGTCGTCATGTGCGACGTAGATGATCCTCGCTGCCTCCTTGACGGCCTGCTCCAGGCTGATGCCATCCCCGCTGAGGTCCAGCTTCTCCAGCTCCGCCTTGGCCGCCTGTCGGCCCTTGCCGGTGGCGGCGCCGTAGTATCCCCAGTACAGACCGCTCGGCTCGATCATATACAGCTGGGGGCCACCGTACTTCTTGTCGGTCGACTTGCCGCCGGCACCGCACGACGGACCGACGCCAACCTCGCCGTCGACGGGGAGCTCGAGCGACGAGTCCCAGCCTGCCACTATGGCGGTGATGCCAAAGGGCCGCACAGACTGGTACAGGGTGTAGGCTTGCAGGTAGCCGCCCATGCGGGAGGCGAGCTCGGGGGTGCCGATGGGAGTTTTGAATGTGTCGCGCCAGGAGCGGGCCTCGTCACGGGCGCGGTCGACGAAGTGGCGACCATCGGGGATCATACCGGAGTATGCCTGCGGAGGGAAGGCGGGGGAGTTGAGCATTAGTTCTTCTTTCTTTCTGCAGTGGCAGAATCCGTCGCCATGACGTCCTAACCGCAGTTGCGGGGATGCAAGATGCTACATACCACACCCAAATGCCTATCGACAGTCGCAATACGCTTGTTGGCGCCGGGCTTCAGTAGCTTGGAGGTGACGACCTTCTCGACAGCGAGGACGACGCCGTCCTTGCACCGGATACCGACCGAAGTGCCGCCATTCTCGACCGCCTTGACTGCGTACTCGACTTGAAAGTTGCGGCCGTCGGGTGAAAAGATGGAGTTGGCGAGATCGTAGCCTGTTCCTATCGACGTCTGCGGAGCGATGATGGGTGGGGATCTGTTAGCGGAAGCTTGGGGAGCTGCAAAGAGAGGTGAAGCTCACTGACCATTGTGGCGGTTGTGACGTGATGTGATTTGGTTGTGCAGCGGGATAGGACAGCAGTTTCTCAATTTGCTATAGCCCTTTATGTAGAGAGAGACTATTGCGTGGTTTTGGTTTGTATCAAGATCTTATCGTGGGTATCTTTTGGTTGTCGTGAAGTTGCGGTTTGCGGTGGATGCACCAAGAGCGGGACATCCAAGCTCCTTTGGCTCCAGGCACGCAACGGAGCTGCGTGTTGCGTGGATGATGGAAGCTAGAGCTGAATTGTGGCGGTGCTTGTGGCTGAAACTATGGGGTAGCGGTTGGATAGAAAAGTGGCACCCCGCGATTTCGTCAGATCAACTGGCACGTCTGTTCCACCAATGCATTCACCGAAAGCTAGATCGATTCGCGATGACCTGACCCATGCGATGATATTCGAACATGATTACAATTGAACAAGCCATGGATGTTAAACGCGATCGCCAATATCACCAAATAGCTTCGCAGGCCCCTTCGACATAACACATCCATCCATTCAGCCTCAAGCGCCTGGAACATAGGAGTATCGGCGTTCCACAAACGGTACCCTTCCTGATCGTTTTGGGCTGTCTGTTCTCTTGAAACAAGTTGCCAACACACACAATCTTTTAGAGCTTGGCAATCGCGTCTACCATATCTAAAATAAGCTTGAGCTCTCGACCAAGTATATCCCGAAAGCTCGGATTGGACGAGTACATGATGGATAGCAACGTGTAGAACTTGATGGCTTACACGGCGTTCCTACCGTCGAAATATATGCTTCAGATATTCGAGGATGCATGCCCACCCTAGTTTGTACCGAGGACTGCGGCAGATGGCAAGGTCGGCTACAGATCGTTAGCAAGATGTAAACAGTTGGCAAGAGAGCTCTCTTGAATAACTACGACTTACCTTCATTGCGGCCCCAGTAGGCACATGCATCAAACATGCATATTTCTTCGGAACTAGCCATCAGCTTGATGTTGTCTAGCTACAAGTCTGAGTGGATCAGGCAAGCCTCTACGGACCGGCCGTCACTCTCCAGAGGCCTAAGATATCTCGGAATGACCTTGTTGAGAAATCCGGTTTTGAGTCTCGACATCTCTTCGTCGATGCCATTGACCTCGTCGTGCGGTCGAACAAGGCTCACATCTGCTGAGTCCAGAATGCCTCCCAAGAATTTTTCCACGCATTTCTCACAGGTACAAATGACAAGTGTGTTGCGACGTGAAAGCCGACCTGACCTCCCTGGGACTTGCCCATGCTGTTGCGGTGAAGTGAGGCCACGATCGAAGCCCACTCCTGCGAACTAGGGCGCTTCTCTTTCATGGTGATGAAGTCGCACAGGTAAGAATATGACTCTGGGCCAATCGAGTTTCTACCCCAGGCTACCGGTGGTGACACGTTGTCGGGCAGAAACCTGTACAAGGCCATTCCGCGGCTTTTTGAGGCGGGAATCTATAGCATCAACCACCATTGAGGTCCCGGATCGAACAATAAGTGCGGCCATTGGTTCCTCGGCCAATCGATTTATAGGGTGTTGGCGTACCTGGCGTTCGGATTTCGTCTTTATACAACGATCTTGAGACAAAAAAACCAAGGGAAGAAGAAGTCCTGGCTATCATCCCGTCATTATGAAGCAAGTCAGAAAGCTCAACCAAAAACAAAGGCTGCACATTATCCCGCCTTCATGCATCTTGTCCGACCCAGAGTTGCGACAATGCTTAAGATAAAGGATACAAGAATGCCGAGGCGGGTCGGTCTTTGGTTGAGTGGTTATCGCAAGGGTTGACGCGACTCACTTGTCGCCCACCTGCCGCGGCTTTTGATTTATAAACAACAAAAGACGAAGAAAAAGTGGTCTGGCCAATGTCCATCGGCGCAGCTACGAGTTCGACACTCTTGCGAACACTTTTTTGGGCACGATCAAAATCTTTGTATGTTCTTATTGACATGCACCGTCAATCACCGATGCCACAAAGCAGTATCTTTACGACATGGCGAACAGTTCAGATCGGATATTCGAAAGGCACTGCGCGAGGAAGTCCTCACTTAGATTTGTGGCAACGACGATGTGATGGTCAGCACAAACACATTTGTGGTGGCATTTAGTTGTGGGGAGTACGTGCTTGTACTTCATGGCTACCTGGAGTTTGAGGATAAATTGAACTTGTAGGGGCTCTGGTTGGACACATTCTGCTATTAATAATGACGCCAGGAGTCAAATATGCAAGGGAAATATCGATTGTGATTTGAGATTTTTGTCGAGTTGAAGTAGTTGTTTCTTGATTGGAACCTGTGGCGACTGTGAAGGACTCGCAGCTTGGTTCTGCTGTGGTGCATACCTTGGTAGAACTGCCAGTTGCAGCTTGGCTATAAGCGCTCAGAAATTGTTTATATTCTTGGCACATCTACACAAAAGTCCACCAACAAAACCAGGCGTAAGGAGAAAGCTCGGGGTTTGGAGGTAGGCACTTGGTACTTTTCCCTTGATTTCTTTTACCTAGACAAGGTAAGTAAACATCTAACCATCGTCTGAGCCCTCTCATCCCACAAAACTACCAGACTAATACTGAAACAGAATTGGGTACTTTGATGGAAGCAAGGTCAAAAAATGATGAAAAGCAGCAACCATAACATTAGGGACCATACAGGCTGGACATCACCAGCGACATCAAAAGAGCTGCATTATTGGAAGATGGACTGTCAACAGAAAAGATGCCTTCCGAAATGGCATCCCCTGAGGACGGTCAAGCTCAAGCCCCGCCCGATTAGCCTTATTCCATCTTCACAACAGGTCAAAAGAAATGTATCAGCAACGTTGCCGCGTTCGGGGCCATGCTTTCGACCATAAGCAGCCACATCTACTTCCCCGCGCTGGTCCCGATGGTGCGAGATCTCGACGTGTCCGTCTCGCTGATCAACCTGACTGTCACTTCGTATCTGGTAGTCGCCGGCATTGTCCCCGCTTTTATGGGCGACTTTGCCGATCAGAGTGACAGGAGGCCTGCATACATGCTCATGGTCACTCTGGTGTTCTGTGCCAACATCGGCCTCGCACTGCAAAAGTCGTACCCGGCGCTGCTTGTGCTTCGTATGCTGCAGAGCGCTGGGGCGTCTGGCTCGTACGGCATCATTGCTGATATAACTACTACGGCTGAGCGTAGGTCCATCTTCTGGTTCCTTGTCATTTTGATGGGAGTTTACCTCGTCTTTGTCCTGCTGTTCCTGCCGGAGACCCAGCGAAAGATTGTCGGGAACGCTAGCATCCCGACACGTGGCTTGCATAGGAGTGTGTTTGATGTCTTTACTGGAGGCAGCAGACAGGTGGAGATGACAGGCATAGAGCGTGGGCCGGTTCCCAGTGCCAAGGAGAAACTTCAGTTCTCCAACCCCTTCAAGCCACTGCCATGCTAATCTCCAAGGGTAACTGTAGCGTCATATTGGCTGGGTCTATCACGTACACGGTCAAGACGACGCTACAATCATCCCTTGCGGTCCAATGCATCGATATCTACGATTTGGACTACCTGCAGGCAGGTCTGGTGTATTTTCCACCCGGAATCGGAGGTGCAGTTGCATCTTTTATAACCGGTAAGTGTTGCTCTGCATCACAGTAGCAAAAGTTCCGGTGGAACGAAAATGAACCATATCATGATACAAATTAGGCAAGCTGCTGGACTGGAACATTACACGAGCATTTACCCAGTATGGCCGTGGAGGCAGGTATCGAAAGGGGGACGACATATCGAACTTCTCCATCGAAAAAAATACGGCTTCAGGGCATATACACGCTGGTAGGTCTCAGTGCAGCAAGCACAGCGGCCTATGGGTTGCATTGATGCAGGCGGACGGTTAGTCGGAACCAAAAATTTCCCCCTTAACTCCGTGGAAGAACCCAGAATCGGCTCTGACAATTACCCCTGACTAGCACATCGCCGTCCCGATGGTGATGCAGTCTATCAGTGGCGCCACAACATCCAGTATATTCACGGCGAGAACAGTCCAAGTTCAACTCCCTTTCCAGGGGCAGACCAAGTACAGTAACATGGACAAAACATGGCTATATCTTTTTGGGTTTTCACGGCCGTTTGTGATGATTATTGATGATGACATGGGCTTATACAAAACAGCTGTGCGGCAAACTCTTGACAGACTTGAATCTTCATGCGTCGGCGACGGTACATGCTTCTTAAAACCTTGTGTGGTGCAGCAGGTCATGTCCGATTCAATTGGGATTGGCTGGTGCTTTGGGGTCTTTGCTTTGATCATGATTTGTACGGCCCCTTTGGCCATGTTGCTGCATAAACATGGCCTCGCCTGGCGGACCACACAAGACTCAAAGTAAGGAAGGGGCAACAGTAAAGTACCGGACCAATCATGAAAAGCGACCGAGTCCAAAAACTACCCAGGTAGGTGCCTTCTTCCAGGAAATCTGAATCCTCATGACCACCCTCTTGGGGGCAGGTGGGATGCACGTCGGTCTGCGCCTTACAACAGCAGAGCCTGAGTTGTTTTGGTTGGTCGACATTGATTGTGCTTTCATGGCAGTAAAGTGAGGCTGGGAATGTGGTAGGTTGGTTGGGTAGCTTTGAGCCATCAACCCGGCTCACTTTTGCTGCTTCGCCACTCTTGGTTGTTGCCTCGCTTACGCATTTAAAAATGCGCGCCCAAACGCAGAGCGACACTCGGATATATGTCCAGTCGTGGAGATGGCGGCGTGTTTAGTCGATCGAATTTTGTTTCTTATTCTCAATGTATAATCAACAATCAATCCATGCCGGTCTCCTTGGGCAATGGATCCTAGCCAGCGCCGTCCCTGGCGCCCAGACGCCAGGAGCTCTTTTCCTTTTGCTAGAAAGGAGATCCTCAGGAAGTACATCCCGGAGCTCGACCCGGATGATGAGCGGGCACAGACGCTTCGCGTGCGCATGTCGAAGCGGTCCAACATGCTGCGGCTACAGTTTGGGCTGACGGCAGTAATCGTGATGGCCAATCTCGCCGTTGCCATCTGGGCTCAAAATGTCTTTCCACCCGATGCGCGCGGGGTCGGAACGCTGAAGCTTGGCGACTGCGACGACGTCAGGACCCTCAACAGCGGGCTTCACCTTATAATCAACGTCCTGTCGTCACTCTTCCTGGGCGCCGGCAACTACTGCATGCAGACGCTGGCAGCCCCGACCCGCGCCGAGATGGACCTGGCACACTCCCGAGGCCACTCGCTTGATGTGGGGGCGCCGAGCCTGCGCAACTTGAAGCGCATTTCCCGCCACCGCGCTGCGTTGTGGCTCCTCCTCGGCGTGCTTTCGACGCTGCTCCATCTCATCTGGAACTCGGTCGTCTTTGCATCCTTCCCCGTCGTCAGCTACCCCTTTGCCATGATTACTAGCGATTGGCGCGAGACTTCCGACATGAGCTGGCGGGTCGCGCCTCTGCCGTACCCTTTTACGCTCGATAACTACAACCCACGCGGGGACTGGGACCGCGTCCTCGACATTCAGCCGCAGCTTGCAAATTTCACCCGCCTCGAGAGGGGGCCCTGCTTGTCCCAGTTCGCCGACCACCGGACGCAGAAGGCGCCCATTGCCCTCGTCGCCCTTAATGTCACGTCCGAGTACAACCGGGGCTATTCGCTCCTGCACGGTTGGGGCTCCGACTGGGCCGGCGGCACCTGGCTGACGGCGTCGTGGTGGATCTGCGACATGTACAACCCAGCCAACAGGCCCGACTGGCAGCCCTGTGACGAGAGGCTGGTTGACAAGCTGAAGCTGGCGGACGAGTGGGTGCTCCTGGCTGGAGACCGTGTCGAAAAGGCCGTCTCGATGGCCGTCGACTACTGCCTGGTCGGCCCGGCCAGGGACATGCAGTCCAAATGCGGCCTCCACTACGGGTCGTCGCTCTGTGTGGCAGTGGTGTCCGCCACTTTCATAGAGTCGATGCTCGTGCTGTTTCTGTGGCTCCAGTCGCTGCCGCAGGGCGGTAGCAAGAAGAGGCTTGTTGGAGAGGTGCCCACACCGCAGGCACCGGTTGTCAAGGACGAGCGGGGGAAAGCAATGGTGCTCATGGGCGATGCCATCGCGTCCTACCTGCGTTACCCGGGACAAATGCCCCGGCATGTCGAGATGGAGATACAGAAATGGGAAACTAGTTCCCGCATCACTTGGTTCTCGACAGTCAGCCCGCTCACATGGGCGGTGTCTCTATCACTGTAAGTCATGGGTTGCAGTTGCATCCGAACTCGTTGCCTATAATATTGTCTTGACTCTCACAAAATTCACAGTCTCATCATTGGAATCGGCTTGCCTTTATACTTGATTCTCGGCTCCATCAAATACATCGGGCTCATTGGCTTCGACACGAGCATGGCTGGCATCTGGCAGCGCGGTCTCCAGAGCATAAGCCCGTCTCTGCTGGCCTTCAGGACGGGCGACCACGAATACCCACTGTTTGCGTGCGTAATCATGGCCAACGCCTTCCAGGTCTGGATAAGTCTCCTGTATGTCGTATACAATAACATCCTGACGCGGCAGCTCGTGGCCGACGAGTGGATGCGGTTCCTGCGAGGCCCCGCTGGCAAAAAGCCCCTGCGCGTGTCCCAGCCCGAGGGCATGCAGCGGTCCAACTACACGCTCTCCCTGCCCTTTGCGTACTCGGTGCCGCTCATGGTGGCCATGATGGCCCTGCACTGGCTCGTGTCGCAGGCCATCTTCTTGGTCCAGACTCTGGGCTTCGATACGGCCTGGCCCGAGCCGCATCGAGTTCCTTCCTTTGACCGCACTGCGGTTGGCTACAGCCACCTGGGTGAGGTTCTGGCTGTCATACTGGGCGGGGTTATGGTCGTAGCGCTGCTGGTCAACTCGATCGCTCGGCGCCACCAGCCCTGTCCTCGGGGCTTGCCGGGCGCGGGGTTCGATAGTGCTCTCATCCGTGCCTTTTGTAGTCGGCCGGCCGGGGACTTGCACGCCGACATCTTTCCGGTCCGGCTTGGTGTCATTGAGAATACAGACGCATGGGATGGCCACTCGGGCCCGCCAACAGTGGTATTCTCGACGTATACCAAGATTGGAAAGCCCGTCTCTGGTGCAAGCTACCTACTCCCAAGGATCAACAAGCCCCCTGGGTCATCATGGAGATGGATATTTCGGTATAGCAAGGTCAAGAGCAAAGTATAAGTATATTTTGCTGTCGTCTTTGGCCTCTTATTGCTGCTACGATCTAAGTCAAAGACCACCTTGCTGTAATAAGTGCCAGAGTAGACCCTTTTTGCTGTTCAACACCCTGGTAGACGAACTGGATGTCTACATGTACAAAAGATCCACAGACGCACGGGGTCGATTATCAGCCACTTGTCCTGGGCCTTTCGGCAATCCCTTGACGTACGCCGCTGTGATGCTTGATTAGATTCACTGGATCCATCAAAAGGTTTAACAGCTCCATAGCCGCATCGATGGCAGCATCGCGATCTGCCAGGGACTCCGGAGGGAAGTAGTCGACAAGGGCATCCTCATCCAGTGACGGATTTGGGACTCTTTACAGCCAAGGTGGCTTGCAACGGGGATGTCGCTATCATATCAGATTATTCTTGTTTGCGATGGCGGGTTCCATGCATATGCAAATGTTCATACTCAAAATCATGTGAGAAATGACAGGCGGCTTTTACATACTCCTAATAAAGCTCAAAACAGACCGGTCTCCTTCCTCATTGAGAAGTTAGGAACCGACACGCTCTACTCTTTCTCTTGGCTCCTTGGACACCTCGGATCACACGTCTCAAGCTGTTTCTGAGCCATGGACGCGCTTTTAGACCAGATCAAGCAGGCCTCGTCCTCGGTGGACAGAGCAGTCCGGATACCGCTCTCCTAATGTTGACATCGGACAGCACGGGGAACGCCAAAGCAGTAGAGCTCAGCCACGCACAGATACTGGCTGCTGTGGCGGGCAAGACCTCGGTACGTCAGCTTCAGAAGGGGCGACCTATGCTGAATTGGATCGGCATGGATCACGTCGCGAGCCGGGTTGAGATTCACGTCCAGGCCTCTCTGGCTTGGCGTAGACCAGATCCACGTGGACTCTTTGCATATGGTTTCGTCGCCCGGGATGTTCCCTCGATCTGCTGAGCAGGCATCGGGTATACAGGTCGTTCGCGCCCAACTTCTTCCTGACCAAGGTGGTCGCCTAGCTGAAATCGTCCTTTTCCCTCCGCCCGCCCATGGCGTCCTGGCCCTGCTCAAGACGGACGAAATAGCTTTGCAAACGTGCATGCTAACCACCGGGAGCCGGCCGCATGTCTTTTTGCTCCGCGACGCGTCCCTGCCATTCTTGCCTGTCTCAACACTAGGCAGAATTTCGCGTGTCAAGATGAGGAACCTATTCGACGACGGCGTTTTCGATCCGGATGTGGCCGTATACGACAGGGCTGTATGGGAAGCAAGGCAAGTTATCAGCTCGGGGGGACATCTCCAGGACCCCACTGGAGGCGATACCAGTCTGATGCGAGACGTGGCCGAGACTCTAGAGGTCAGCGTGACGGCAATATGGCTTGACTCTCCATTTTACAGCCCAGGGATCACGTCGATAGACTTGATCAGGCTCAAGAACCGGATTGACAAGCGACTGGGCACGGCCCTGCCAATTATTATACTGATGAAGCACCCAACGGTGCGAGAATTCGCAGCCTCACTTGAGATGCACGTTGGGAGCTGTGACCGCGGCGCCACCTATAATGAAAATAATGTAGTGCAAGGCGGGGCAGTGCCGTATGACCCCGTTGTGGCGTTCCAAACGGTGGGCGATCGGACGCCGCTCTGGCTGATCCACCGGGGGTGGGCGAGGTGCAGAAAATAACCAAGGCAGACGATTGGCGTGCCGCTTGTACACGCGCTCCAGGCGCGCGGATTTGACCACGGCCCGCAGCCGTTTAGGTCGATCGCTGAGGCGCGGGATATTTACCTAGCAGCGATCCGGCAGCGGCAGCCGCGTGGGCCGTACGCCCTCGCTGGGTACAGCTATGGGACGATGCTGGCCTTCGAGGTGAGCAAAGCACTCGAGGCGGCGGGAGAAGCGGTCGCCTTCCTTGGAAGCTTCAACCTGCCACCGCACATAAAGCATCGTATGCAGCAGCTGAGTCGGAACGCCTGTCTCCTGCATTTGGCCCATTTTCTTGCCCTCGTTACCGAAGGTTTTGCCGACGAGAAAGAGGGGGACCAGACTTATCTTGTCCTCCCGCCCGCCGACGCCCTTCGGTATATCCTGGACGCCTCGGATAACGCTCGACTTCAGGATCTGGCCCTATCCGAACAGGATTTGGACCGCTGGGTCGACGTTGCTTTTGGGCTGCAAGGCATGGCCGCAGACTACGAGCCAGAGGACATCGTCGCCGGTATCGACGTTTTCCATGCCATTCCCTTGCGCGCGCAGCTCGCAACCAAGAAGAATGAATCCACATTCAATTGGCCAAATGGAATCATTTTTGTGCCTCCGTCCCTCGCTTCCATGCAACTGGCGGTGCTCACTACACAATGCTCGGTCCAGATCATGTCCAGGCATTTGCCGTGGAATTGATAGACGCTCTGCGGAAGAGGGACATATGAGCGGAACAAGGCTGAAACAGCGTTGTGTGTGATAACAATGTCTTGAGTGCGTGTTGTTTTTGCTCTTTTGATTTGTGCCCCGTATTTCTTTGTTGGTACTTCACATTTGGTTGAAGGGACAGGACTGTCTTGGGTATTTGATGCTTACCTACCTAGCTGATGATCATAAATGTCTTACCCAGTTGGATTAAAATTATCCAGATACAGGCACAAAAGTCTCGGTTATTAAACCCATCAATTTATGCAGTTCGTCCGAGTCAGTTGAGCGCTGCCGGGTCTGCACGTCTGCCAAGTATGCCCCAAAATTTGAGGGGATCAATGCCGGGGTTTTGGTTAGCACCAAGCTAAAAGAAGCAAGCGGTGAAGTTATAAGGGTGGCGGGTCGGACCCCTGCAGTTGGAACTTGCAAGCTCCCCCGACAAGCAAATGGGGGCGACTGAGGTTCGTCCAATCCACGCAACCTCGTGGTCAGTTACTTGCATCGCGCACCCGTTTTTGAGTAAAATTCACTTGTCGCGAGGAATCATTCCCGTTGGCCTCCATAACAGCCTGGCGGGGACAAGGCGAGCCCAAGACGGACATCACGCCATCAAACCTGCAGGCCGCAGGGCATCATTACTTAGCCTTTGGGCTCAATTGAACAAGCGATTGCCTAAGCTATCCATAGCTACCGTACCTTATTTTCAACGGTCGGGGCAAAAAAAAAAAAAAAAAAAAAAAGAAAATAAAAAAAAGAGAAAAAAGAGCAAAGAAAAAGAAAACCGTTTGGCGGCTGGCGCCACTATATCACGACATACAATAATCCTGGACCGCGACCCTCGCTAGGTAGAGCTCGAGCCCAGCTGCTACCTGTGCTTGATCTCCATCTATTACTGCTCCAGGAAGGGTGCATTCACGTGCGTACAGACCAGCAGCAGCCTGGTCCCTTCACAAACCAAAAACCCTGCCCGTCGCAGCCAATAATCCATCATGGGTCTATTCGACGACGCCGCCTCGGCCATGTCCGGGACCCAGTCCTCCTCCCGGAAGCACCGGTCATCATCGCACAAGCATCACAAGAGCAGCAGCCGCCGCGACAGGTCCAGATCGCGATCCCGCTCCCCGGGCATCGCTGCCAGCATCTTCGGCGGCGGCGACTACAACAAGCGCAACTCGTCGCGGTCATCCTTCTTTGGCCTGGGAGGAGACAGCCACTACCACAAGAACAACGCCAGCCGTGGTAGCTTTTTCAACCTAGGGAACTCTAGCCGGGGTAGCATCTTTGGGTTCGGCGGTGGTAAGTCATTATGCGATCTCTTGTCCTCTCAACAGATGAATTCAGCTGGAAGAACGTCGAAAAGGGTCCGTTCAAGTTCTGACACGGCGGCATCCGTCCTCCTGATACAGGCCGCTCTCCATCATACTACAAACGTTCTCCGCGTCAAAACTTCATGCAGCGCGCCTACAAGAAGCTCAAGCGTCTACTCCGCGACCTCGTCCACTACGCCAAGCGCCACCCCTACAAGGTCTTCATGCTTGCCGTAATGCCTCTCATCACCGGCGGAGCCCTGACCGCGCTGCTGGCTCGGTTCGGGCTACGCATGCCTCCGGCTCTCGAGGGCATGCTGGGTCTCGGTGCCAAGGCCATGGCTGGCGACAGCATAGGGCTTGTCGGCGAGGCCGTACGGATGGCGAGTGGTGCCGGCGCTGGTGCGGCCAGCGTCAGCGTAGCCAGGGGTTGGGACGGTGAGCGAAGCTGGGAAAGGCGAACGGTAGACCGGGGTGGTGACGATGACTTATTATACGGGGCACTGGGGAGCCTAGGGAGCTCGTTCAATGGTGGTGGTAGCGGTGGATGGATGGGCAATGTCGCCAAGATGTTTTCCTGAACTGTGGTTTCTGATAACTTGTGCTGTATTTTTTGTCTTGTTTCTTGTTTGTTCGTCCCTTGTGCTAGGGTTTCTTGGCTATATTGGCGTTCCTGGGATTATCGCAGTCAAGCGCCTGAGTTAGCGGTAGACTTTTGGGTAAATGGACTTTATGATCATCATAGTTTTTGTCTGTCCAGGCTTTCAAATCGCAAGTCATTTGCTTCCTGAGACAGTATCTGTGCTAATGTCATCAGCAAGTTTCAGGTGTGAGAAGATAGGGAGAGTCGACAATAATTAAAACATGAAATTCTGTGCTAAAGCAACAAGTCTATGAATCAGATTACAGGTGAGGTATAGGTCAAAGGGAGAGAGAGAAAGGTTATGAGCCCAGAGAAACTTTTCCCAAACCCAAACAATATGTCCAAACACGATTTTGTTAAATGGCTCGAGGAAAACATTCAGTCATGACGTCGAGAAGCCGATTTCTGCCCATCAACGCTACCAACAGAGCACCAGACCGCAACTTTGGCCGCGAGTCACCGCTTCTTCTTGCTGCGACTACTGCTGCTAGTAGTATTGCTGCTACTACCAGCCGGCTTCCGTTTCGCGGGCGACTTGCTTGATGCCTTGGATCGACTCGAACGTCTCGGCGGCTCGGGTGTCGGCGTGCGGATTTCTTCAACGATAACAGGCGGCTCGCGAGCAGCGCGCCTCGTTGTCGGCGGTGCTACACGTGCTCCATGGCTATAGTCATCGCTTGTCGTGTCATCCCCACTCGACTCTTCAGTCGCGTCAGGACTGACCCGTCTGGAACCACCCCGGCTCCGGCCCCCAGCTGCAGCGGGGGTCGGGTTGGAGACAGAGATACGCCGACGGGCCGCAGCCGCAGCGCCCGATGGCGGCGCGCGCGGACCTGCGGACGTGGGCGCCATGTACTGGAAGGGGTCGACATTTGAGCCAGCATGCAGCGAAGGCGCCGATGTATTTGACAGAGGAAGCATTTCATCTGGATCCCGAGGAGATGGCACGCGTGAGCCGCGGACACGGTTCGGGTCAGATGAGTGCCGAATCGCTGCTGGCGGTTGATTTTGCGAGACGTAAGAATATCTGAATGGCGAAGTATCCTCACGTCGAGACATTGGCCGAGCGGCAGTCGCAGAGTACGCGTCAGGTGAGACATCACGATCGTACGGGATGCGGCCACGTGCAGCCGTAGCTCGCGACGACGTGGTGGACGAGCGCTGGCGGCCTTTCGGGGCCGGGAAATAACCGACTGGCGGGTAGCCTTGTCGATCATCGATCTGGGGAGGAGATGGCTGGCGTGATGAAGGCTCATCCTCCAGTAGATCCTCGAAACTAGACGGATCCAAGTGAGATATCGGGATCGATACTCGCTGCTGTTGTTGTTCCTCCCTCCTCCGCCGCTCTGCCTCTCTACGCTTCCGCTCTGTCATGCGGTTGACAGCCTCCAGCTCTGCCCGCGTCAAGTCAACGTCGACTCTCCCTTGGGCCCTGGCCTGTCGTATCCTCGTCATTGCAGACTCGAATAACGCCTCTTCTTGCCTCCTGGACATGCTGCTTCCGTTTGACCGATCATCATCAAAATCCTCGTCCTCATCCTCGTCCTCGTCTTCTTCTGATGAATTTTGGGCGTTCGCCGCCCGTCGTGATGACTGATTACCAGCCCGCTCTCCCATGTCTATACCTGTAAAACGAAGTTGATCGCTGGCAAAACGCCGCGAAGATGTAGAAAACCCAACGCCCCGGACATCAGCGACCAGAGCACCCTGGTCGTCAACGTCGCTTCCCAACTCCTCCACTCTATTGCGGCCGGCACCGCCACCACCAGCCCATGCATCGTCCCTTTCCCCGGCGGCGCCTCCATACCTCCTCCGACCGCGCCTCGATGGTCTTCCCCCATGGGGCGCAAATTCGGGAGCTCGCGGCCGACCATCTAGACCGCCTCCCCAGAAAAAGCCTCATCGATAGGTTTGTCCATCAGGGCAGCGTGGCCGATGATGGTGACACCGCTGGCTCCGATCAGCCAGGCAATGGTAGAGAAGGGCGAGGCAATCAAGCCAACTGGTATCGCGATTACCAGCAGGCCAGTGTAGAGCTGGCTGGGCGAGGCTTTGAAAGTACCGATCTCAAGGTCACGTCCGTCGAGCTTACCGATGAGGAACATGCCGAGGGTGACAAAGATGATGTCGAAGAGCAGCCACCAGTTCGTCAGCAGGGTGTAGATGCAGAGCATAACGAAAATGACGCTGTAGTTGCTGCTGAAGTAGCTGAGGTTGTAGTTGACGCGCGACTGAACCTCGCCAAAGTTTTGCGGCTTGGAAAGGCGCTTGAAGTCGAAGAACTCGGACAAGGGCCTGAGGTTTGAGAAGCGGCTGGTCAAGCTACCCGAATTGAGGCCCGAAAAGCGCTCCGAGAGGTTGAAGCGCGACGTAATAACGTCGAGGGGGATCTGAATACGAGACATTTCGGCGGTGTGTGGGTAAATAAACAGGTTTGTTGGTTGTTATGCAGTTGGTGTGTCGCCGTTGGTGATAACGGTAACTCGGTACAAAGGTAGGTAGATTTAGAAGGAAGCAGTAAAGCAGTAAATGTAATGGGGGTGGGCGATTAGTAGTAACGTTCTAGAGTTGAACCGGTGTCGTGTCGGTGTGTAGTGCAGTGCAGTCAGTGGGTTGATGAGAAAAATTGGATTGCGGGTAGATCGCGTCGTCGTGGCCTTGTCGATGTTGATGCCTTTGCTGCCTCTCGGAAGCAATTGGTTGTAATCTGTCAAAAAGTTAGTCTCTTTTTTTGCGACGTCAGATTGGCCAGTTTGGGCGTGGAGCCCGAAACGAAACGTAAGTGCACACTAACGGCGAAGCCACACCAGGAGAGTAAGGGGCCGCATACCTTGAGAGGAATTACGCAACCAGACCCAGCCGAAAATGGGCAGTGTAATAGTGTCTCGGCAGAAGACAGCCACGCACTTCAACACAGCCCTTTTCCTTGCGTACGAGAAGGTCGGCGGTGATGTTTTGGTGATGGAGAAAAAATACAATTGAGAGGTAGTCAGCCTCTCCAGGCAGCAAACTCTGCGCTACACCGAAAGAAAAAGTAGAGAAAAAAAAAAAAAAAAAAAAAAACGCCAGGCCTCAAGGGCCCGGCAAGAGCACCGGTAGAGCTGCTCTTCTCGCCCCACTCAATTGCTGGGTTCAGAGCTTGGGCTCAGATCTCGTGCCTGTAGAAATGTTTTCTCTTTGTCGCCGATGGCCGACTGCCATCTCTTTTGCCCGTTCGTGCTCCAAGTTTTAGGTTGGTGGTGAAGAAGGAAGTCCCGTAGGTAAATGGAGGGAGGGAATAGGCACAAGGCCAGGTTCGGAACGCTGAACAGCTCGTGTGATTCTATTATTTATTCGCATCCGCCTCTACTTCCGCTTTCTTCTTAGCAAGTTTTTTTTCTCTGCTGCCCGACCGCTCTCTTGCCCCGCCTTGACCTGCAACTAAGACGTCGCTCCCGCATATCAGAGGCGACCAAGTAAGCCTTTGGCTTTTTTTTTTCCCCCCCTTCCCTCTTGTCAATCCTCCCTATGTCTTTGTCCGTCCCCTCACGCTTCTCTTTCCAGAAGCTCCCAAGGTGCAGCGCCAGGGAATGCACCGCTTAGGTGGCACATTGGTTGCCAATCATTAACTCCGAGGCTCCTCTTTTTGTTTTCCCGGTTCGATTTGTTTGCTAGGATGCTTGCTGTTTTGTTTACACAGGCTCCAACATCGTGATCAGTGATCTATTTGTCCGAATGTGCCGGGATTACCTGTCGATAGCCTGCTATCTGCAGTAAGTGCCATGGCAACTTTTCCGGCATTCCATCACAGAACCAGGGCTTTCGTCACCGACACCGCTTCTTCTCCATCCTGGGAGACTCCACCACCGCTTCTTTAGCTTCGAGACCAATGCAGTTGCATACTCTTCTTGCGTATTCGAGTTTGATGGAGATTTCCATCGGGGAGTAAATCCCAAACGTTATGTTTCTGTTTCTATTCACAGCCATTTTGTTCTTTCTAGTCGTTTTGATACCAAATGCCTGCCGCCCTGGGTCGCAATAACGTGCCTACAGTAGTGTCCTAACTAGCTAGAGGCCGAAGGTTGGTACCTACTCTGTACACAAGCTACGGTAAGTACTATAAAGTAAAATATATGCTACCCCTGCACTAGCTGGAACCAAAATCCCTGTGGGTTGTCTTGCTCTGTAGCATTCCTTTCTTCTCCGGCTATTCTAGACTAATGTACGGAGTAAGGTGGTCTCCAATCCTATCTCTGCCCAAAGTTTAACTACAAACCTAAGAAGTACATACCTACTTAGTTCACCACAGGTGTCGAGGTTGTGCTTGTTGCATATGCAGTGCGTGACACTCTCATCTCATTCGCATTCGATAAGGGACCTACCGCCGTATCATGATTGGCCACTTGCTGTCTTTCCTGACTTGATCCTTTTGCGCAAATCTACGTATACCTAGCTTGCCAGGTAGGTATCACGTAAAAAGGCCATCTCGACAAGAGAGTCCGATCCGGTTACAATTTTAGTAACATTTCGCCTCATCTTGTCGCCTTGTTTGTCATGGCGCAGGGCAAATTGACAGTAGCCGCGTATTGCGACTTCATTGCATCCCATGTTTTCACCCCCTACATGACCCTCTATACTCGTCTATAATCGTAGAAGTAACCTGACAAGCAAGCTCGGCCACGGAACCTGCAGTTCATGTCTTTTGTACAGCGAGATGATCACCGGCGTTTCATGACCAGCAACGCATATTTTATACTCTTGACTGGCGCCTCAATGCGAGGCCGTGAGTACAGTTTGGGGCTTCTTCTTTTTCCGTCTCGGTGTTTTGCCCTACTGTTTTTTTTTAATAACTCCACCATACTCTCAATCTCGTGAGGGTTACCTTTGCCGTTGGTGTCCTGCTGGAAAGCCCAACCCCCACTGCCAAGTCCAGACGACCTTTCAGGTGGTTGCTAGATTCCCTCGCTTCACGTGCAGCTTTTCTACAATTAGCAACAGTGTCATGTATATTGTCTCTAGACATCCACCAATACTGCTGGTCGAAACAAGCGTTCCCCCGCACTCGACAATTTATGGGCTCGTTTTGCTTTCGCTTGGACTTTCAAACCTGGTTGGACGGCAGGCGCAGATGTCTACGAGTCTCAAAGGGTATTCGTTCACTTGGACTCTGACGATTATATCAGATGAAGTAAAACTCATATTCTTCCCGACCAGTCCATGGTCTCATTTTTTAAAAATAGTAACTTTCTACTACATACGTACATCATTCTTAACAGTAGCGGGCACTTCGAAACCAGGGATACCTGGTCTCCGTTTGTCTTTTCTTTCAGCATTTCTATGACAACAGCAGTGGCTCACATCTACTCTAAACATACTTAAGATTCAAGAACCTCCAATTCATACATGATAGAGAGTCTGTCAAGAACAACCCAAAGGTCACAAAACATTCTCGCGCTGCAGACATCAAGCATTTTGTTCCCGAAAGCATGTCAGACATCAACGCACCTCTCTCGGCTGCCGAGCTACATGCTCTTTTTGATATATTGACCCACTATGAAACCTATAGCGAGTTCGTCGACCTTAGGTATCCAGACACGGCCGCCAATGTTGGCTATCCTTTTGCCAAAACAGCCAAGGATGGCAGCCGGGTACATGTAACCAAACCCGCTGCTCCAATCCTCCATCAGTTACTGTCCACCTTTGTTACCGAAATGTTTGCTTTGCGGTCCCTACCCAACACCTTCTGGAGTGTCCAGGTGCAAGGCATCTTTGAGAACTTGGCCGAGGCCAACCTCTCTGAAAGTTACGACAAGGGCGCTCTCGGCACCCGCAAAACGCTGTGCACAGTGTTCTCGTCAATACTGGAGCTTGTAGCTCGCGGTCAGCTCGGCGGCGTTCAAAGACAGATTGAGAACACCAGAAGCCTAAAGTCAAACGTCTACGACTTGAACAGGGCGGAGAGTCTCATCAAGGCCTGGGACGACGTGGTGCAAGAGCTGGTGTACGGTAACCTGATCGACGAACTCTTCGATCATGCAGCCAACGTCAGTGGCAACCTCGAAGAGCATTCACCTGCCGCCGAAGCTGCAGTGCACTATATCGTTCTACACTTGGCAACCATCTTGCACCAGGTGTTTGTCGTCTCTTCCGAGGGGCCGTACATACTCAAGCTGCTCGATAACATGTACAAAATGCTTCCCTGGGTCATGATAAAGCAAACGCTGAGGATAGGGAACGCCGCGACGATGTTGAATGGGCTCGTCAAGCTGCTCTTGTCCAAGCTGAGCATTGGATCTGTTTCCAACTGGATCGGCGTGACGACGGATGCTGATGATGGAATGAATTTGATGCAGAGGTAAGTAAGCAGATCAGATATATACAAGTCGATGGCAGACCCTATTATTAGCAGGATGTTAACACGACACATGAAAACAACAGAATTATTTCAATGACCTTGTCATGGGACTGCTCCGAGTTCAAAAAGACGGCGGACCATGTCAAGAAGATGAAGAGTGGCCCGACAAAGGAACAGCTTGCTGCGATCGACGAACACATCAAGCTTTCGCGAGACGAGCAGGATAGAGTGCGCGGAACGAGTATATCCGAGGGGAAATCCATCGTCATGGCCATCCTCAAATCCCAACACCAGAGCTGTTCCATCTCGGACTCTGAGCATAGTGCCTTGTTGGACTATTACTCGGCCCGCCTATCAATTCGCGACCGCGAGGAGATTTCTCGCGTCATGTGTCGCTCCAAGCCCGATCTGATGACGCAACTCCTCCGAGACGTAATGAGCGCCTACGAGCCAATGATTCGGGAAGTCCACACCAAAATACCGCTCCATGAAACCATGGGCGACGTAGAGGCTTTCCTAGGCGAGATGATAGAGACAGCCAAGGGCACCAAGTCCCAAGTGGCTACCATCACCGACTTTGTAGATCTTTTGATGCGGAATCGCTCAAGACTCTACAAATGGATGCATCTCATCGACAAGGAGTGTCCTGGACCTAGAGAAGAATTCCGGACGTGGGCCCACAATTCGATCCGGGAGTTCAGGAGGAAGTCAGCTTCCCCCAGGCCTTCTCCAGCCAAGGGATACACTTATGGGGATGCAAACGGCGGACGTGGTCATGAATCGTACTGCAGTGGTGCAGCCGGCGACATGTCTGCGACTCTATCCGCCATGTTTGCCGCCCTCCCACGTGAGACCAGGGCCGACGTCAGGCATCAAATCGATGCCCACGCAACATACCTTGAGATAATCAACGGCCGCTCTGTTGTTCACATGCAGAACATCTTGGATTGCCTGAGTGCCAGAAGATCGAGCTCTAGCCTTGGCGCGCTGGACGTCACTAGCAAGCTTCGAAGCAAGATCTCCTCGAAGGCCTCCAGTGGAGCTGCAAGCCCAGCACCGGTTAGACTAGGGAGTCCCGAAAATGGCGCCGTAAGCTGGGAGGCTTCGGGTCCGGGCGTGTTCCTAATCAGATGGAATGACCTTTTGGATGAGACATTGGTCACTCCAGCGACGCAGTTCGGCCCCCCACGAGTGGGCAAGGACGTCAAGCAGAAAACATCAATGGGCAAGGCAGGCACGGGCGCCAAGGCCAAGGAAAAGAAGCTACCGAAAGGCTTCGTGGAGGAGTTCGAGGGGCTCAAGGTTGACGGCGGCGCCGTTTCGGATATCGAAGCACCAGAGGTTGGAGCTGTTTTGACCGCCATGGGGAAGGAATTCTGGCAGCTGCTGGCAAGCAGGAAGAACGATGCTCAAAGTAAGGTTACGCCAGTGACCAACTTCATTTGAATGGAATGCAGCCGTGGGATCTTTTTGGGTCGTATGATGAGGCTGGTCTTTATACATGCGACAGTTGGAGGGCAAGCTTGCTGGTTTTTGCAGGGTTCAATGCACTGGCGTCGATGTCGGTTTCATTTGTCACGAGATGTTTTCTTTCTTTTTTTCTTCCTTTTTTTTCTGCTGAATGAACATAGGGCGTAACAGTGACACAGGCTCATAGCAATGCTTTCTGGCGAAATATTTGTCATATTTGCTTTAACCAAACACGTGTTTGTCAAGGCTAAGCACTAAATGGCACCTGTCCATCTCAGGTACTGCTGAGCTTCGTACTATCATCCATCATAGGGTATTGTCCGTCAGTGCCCTGAGTCTCCACCTCGATTTGCTCCTGCCTTGTTGCGGTTTGTGTCTCACGCAGCCGACCTAGTTGGGCACGCCTATCCATCTCTTTCAGCTTTAGGTAGATGATGGCGGAGACCAAGCAAATAAGTATCAAAGAAAGTACGGAACCTCTCAAATCAACTTCAATCGTTTTGGAGTTCTCTATGATGCGCTTCCGTTTTTCGGGATCCTCGATCCCGTACTTTTCTCGCAAAATCTTATCCATGACATCTTTCCGTGACTGATCTGACTTCAATTGGCCTCCGCTGTTATTCCTGATGAATACAGCTGGCCTCCCTCTTTGAGAATTGGCATATCTCTTCCTTTGAAACATCTTGTTAAGCGCTTCAAGTATCCAGGAAGATGGTGGCTTAGAGCTCCCTGTGGAACCTGTGCTGTCGACTTTTGCAGCGGCTTCGCTATTGCCATCGCTGCCCTTTGGGCCGAGACCAATACCACCCTGATTTACTGGATGCTTTGCTTTTACACCCAAGGCAATCACTGCACGGATCCATGGCCGAGTCTTGTAGTCATTTGGACGTAGGGAAGACGCGTTGCTGCCGCCACTTTGGGTGGTTTGCGGAGGGTCCTGATGACTACCCGGGGGGCCTTGGGTTGGATCATTTTGGGCATCTGGGGCGTGATCAGCCTTCTGCTGGTTGCCGCTCTGCCGAGGATCTGATGGCTGGTGAAGGCACCGATGCAGCACCGGCCGGTTCCAGCGGGCCAGTGTGGCAACGGGCCGAGCGAGGCGTTTTGAAAGCGACATGGCCTGGGTTGCCTTTGGGGTTCCCTCCAAATGATTGTTTATGTGACGGCCGTGTAATCGAATTGAACTTTTTGCCCTTTCCAGTATGTCGCGGCTCATGAAAGCTCCAGCGTCAATCAAGAACGCGTAACACCGGGTGATTATTTAAGACGATATTGGAGTTTCCAAA
This sequence comes from Pyricularia oryzae 70-15, assembly GCF_000002495.2. NCBI lineage: Eukaryota > Fungi > Ascomycota > Sordariomycetes > Magnaporthales > Pyriculariaceae > Pyricularia > Pyricularia oryzae. Next base: position 5,520,525 of record NC_017849.1, on the reverse strand, counting down.
GACAACACCAAGTGGGCCACGGGGATAAAACCTCCCGAGCTATTTCTTGTAAGTGCTGCAGTCATTGCAGTCACCAGTGGGTGGCCTCGTTGGGTGGGTCTTGAATGAGTTACATTACTTGGCAGGGATCTACTAGCGGGGAAACGCGCCTAGTGTTCACCGCCCGGTAAAAAAGTTCCAGTCGCGAAAAAAAAAGTGTTTCTGCTTGCTGAGCTTTGTCCCAAATCTCGACTGGCAAACCACCACCCCCACTCCTCAAAATCAGCTCCCTTGGTTCAGCAGTTGATGCCATCACCAAAAAAAAAATTAAACATGGCACCTTCAAGCAAGAGGAAAGCGATCAATGACGATTTTATAACCACCATTTCCGACAATGAGGCCGACGAATTCGTGGAGGAGGAGGAGGTGATTCAGGAAGAAGCACCCCCCAAGAAAAAGTCCAAGACCATCCCGAAAAAGAAACAAAAGCGGTCCAGCAAGAAGGCCAGCAACGATGACGACGCAGAAGACGAAGAGGATGGCCACATAGAGGGTGTCTGGGGTCAGAACGATGACGACGACGGCGCAATGGACTCCGACTTTGAGTTTGTCACCGGAGCCGGCGTCGAAGACCTCGACGACAATCCCGAATTCGAGGGCTGGGGCTTTGACGGGGCCAAAAAAGCCATGGGTCAAGGCAACGGGGTCGATCTTGACGAGATCATCAGAAGGAGGAGGGAAAAGAAGGAAGGTGGAACAAAAGGTGCGGCGGAGCCGGAAGCCAAGGCAGAAGAGGAGGGCGAAGCGCTGGGCCTAGACGACGATGATGACGAGGTCCTAGCCAGGGATGCCTTTGGAATGGGTGCCGGTTCAGACGACGAGGACTCTGCAGAAGCTTCTGAGGGACAAGATGGGTCGGAAGCCAGCGAAGGAGAGGAGGGCGACAGCGACGACGAATCTGTCGCCAGCCCAGTTCCACACCCAGATGATGACCAAGAATCAGAATCCGAGCAGGATGAGGATGAAGAGGAGGCTGCCAAGATGAAAGAGTTCTTCGCGGCAGATGAGCCCAAGTCCGATACGAACAAGGGCAACGCATCATTTCAAAGCATGTCCCTGTCTCGCCCAATTCTCAGGGGCTTGACAAGCGTTGGCTTTGCAAAGCCCACTCCTATCCAGAGCAAGACGATTCCAATTGCCCTGATGGGTAAGGATGTGGTCGGTGGTGCCGTCACCGGATCCGGAAAGACTGCCGCGTTCGTCGTGCCAATCCTGGAACGTCTGCTCTACCGGCCCAAGAAGGTGCCGACGAGTCGAGTTGTCATATTGGCACCGACGCGTGAGTTGGCCATCCAGTGTCACGCAGTTGCCACCAAGCTAGCCAGTCATACCGACATCAAGTTTTGCTTGGCCGTCGGAGGTCTCAGTTTAAAGGTGCAAGAGTCAGAACTACGATTGCGGCCCGATGTGATCATTGCAACACCAGGACGTTTCATCGACCACATGCGCAACTCAGCCAGCTTTGCCGTAGATACTGTGGAAATCTTGGTGCTCGACGAGGCTGATAGAATGTTGGAGGACGGTTTTGCCGATGAGCTCAATGAAATCCTGACAACGCTGCCAAAGTCACGCCAGACCATGCTCTTTTCAGCTACCATGACGTCTTCCGTCGACAACCTTATCCGTGTTGGTCTCAACAAGCCTGTCCGGCTCATGGTAGACTCGCAAAAGAAGACAGTGGTGACGCTTACACAGGAGTTTGTGCGACTTCGACCTGGGAGGGAGGAGAAGCGCATGGGATACCTTGTCTACTTGTGTAAGAACTTGTATACCGAACGCGTTATCATTTTTTTCAGGCAGAAGAAAATTGCCCACCACGCTCGCATCATCTTTGGTTTGCTTGGCTTGTCCTGCGCGGAACTCCATGGAAGCATGAGCCAAATACAGGTTCGTAATTAACCCATTTTATTACCTTTCCGTGCCATATACAAGACTATTGACACACACAATCCATATAGCGTATACAAAGCGTCGAGGCATTCCGTGATGGCAAGGTATCCTTCCTGTTAGCGACGGATCTTGCCTCCCGTGGTCTCGATATCAAGGGAGTCGATACGGTCATCAACTACGAGGCCCCACAGAGCCTTGAGATCTATGTGCACAGAGTCGGTCGAACAGCGCGAGCAGGTCGCAGCGGTACAGCCATCACTCTTGCCGCTGAACCAGACCGCAAAGTCGTCAAGGCTGCAGTCAAGGCTGGCAAGGCGCAGGGTGCCAAGATCTCAAGCCGCATCATCGATGCTGCCGACGCAGACAGCTGGCAAGCCAAGATCGACGAGCTCGAGGACGAGGTCGAAGCTGTGATGCGCGAGGAGAAGGAAGAAAAGGTGCTGGCTCAAGCGGACATGGAGATGCGCAAGGGAGAGAACATGATACGATACGAAGACGACATCAAGGCGCGGCCAAAGCGGACGTGGTTTGAAACCGAAAAGGACAAGAAGGCCGCCAGGGAAGCCGGCCGAGCAGCATTGAACGGCGTGCGCGAGGCTCTCAAGAAGAAGCATGGTGGCAAGAACCTGAGCAACAAAGATAAGAAGAAGCTGGATGCCATGGCCGAGGCCAAGGAGGCTAGGGTCTGGAAGAAGGGTGCAGCAGAGAGGGCAGGCAAAGGTGCTGTGCTCAACTTCAAGAAAGACAAAAGCTCTAAGAAAGGACCTGTTGTGGGCGGTAGGGTGGCCAAAAAAGGAGCCCCTAGAGGAAAGCCAAGGAGGAGATAATTTACATAGGTATTGAGCTCGTTGGAGACATCTACTCAATTCAATTGTCAAGGTCTGCATACCTAGCTGTCGATTTCCACGCTCAGGTAACATATATGTTTACTTGACTATTCATCATTGTCGCTCCAGTAAAGTACAATAAGGGCTTATTTAGTGTTGCCCCCCCCCCCCCCCCTCCTTCCACATATCAGTAGTGAGTGGTGCTGAAGCACAAGCAAGGCGCTGAGAAGGACGAAATCACAGATAGACACTGGAGTACTAGTGCGCCCAGCATTATGAGCATATGCGCATCTCAGAATGGTGAACAGGCCGAGACCCTGTTAAATTAGAGGCATTAGTCTGGCATTGGTTCTGGGGAATCTTGTCGAGGTAACAGGTTCCAAGAGGAGCCAGGCAAAGGATGAATAATTCAGGGGAACCCTAACCCGCAATCCGGAGCGACAAGACTAATTCGACATGGGCCCTATCAAAATATACGTATACACGTTCGAGTGGTCTTTGGAGCTTATAACACCCAAGGCCGACGATGGATGGCACAGGCTGCCTGGTGTGCTTTATGCTAGGACGTGGCTCATACTGAAGCGTTCAATTGGTATGATGACATTTCTATACTGAATGATCTACGAGAGACAGAATATATTATTTATATTGCTTGATAGGAAGAAAGGGGCAAGGCCATATAGCTCTGCTCCTATGGACTGATAAAAACTGTGGCATCTAGCTGGACTACCGCCGTGGAAGATACAGTGTCGAGAGCACGTCGAGTCTGGTCAGGCGAATGACGATATGTTGGTCAGGACCTGACTGGCACCGGTCCGGAGGGGACAGTGGCCGTTTTACACAACATAACCCTCACAACCGAGCCTACAAGAGAGTTACTGCCTGTTCCTGCCAGCAGGGCGTAGAAAGATCGACGTGGGTGGGGCTACCCCCAAAGTACCGGCCGAGTTCGTCCACCCCCAACCTCACCTCGCTTCCCGTTGACCACAACTCACTTCCACCTCGCCCTCGGGTCACCCTGCCTTCAAAGGAACCTTGCCTTCCCAAATATACCCTCGTCCCGCCACCCGTACCTAAATTGCTCCTCTAATCTCATTTAACCTCCCAACCATCACATGCTACCAGCCCCGGGGAGCGCCCGTTCCCCGGGGCGCGTGGCTGACTGGTTTACGCCTCCATCACCACGGATTTTCTGGGCGACAAACATACGCAACGGCCACGACAACCATTCGATTCCGACTGCAATCTACAACTTTCAACGACAACCGAAGCAAAACCCACCGGGGTTTTCGTAGCCGTCCACCTCCCTTCGGGGGGTTGGGCGGTAAGCTTTTTCTGTTTGCTCCTTTGGTTGAGCCCCTGCATTTTGAGTTTTGCCAGCTGGATACACTACCTACTGCGAACGATATTATAAGGCCCCACGTACTGCCCACTTCTTACAGACCATTCCATCCCCATTCTCACTTGGCCAATACTGTTATTGAAATATGTATCTCCTTTCGCTCCCTACCCCCTATATCACCCATATGACTTTACTACCATGTATTGACAAGCATGTGGACCGCCGGGCAACTTATATACTTAATTTTCTTGCGTCTTTGTGGGTTAAGCAGTTTGCTATTTAACCATGTTACTGTCTACAAAAACCGCAACCAAATGTCACATTTCCGATTTGTGTAGCTGGCAGCTTCTTTCCAGCATTGAGTTTTGGGAATAATCTAGACAGGTGCTGCGCTTGACCTGGATCAAATAATAACCTGATTATACGATAGTTCTTCCCGACCCAAAGCCCGTCGGTAACCTTGAGAAGCACACTCTGCCTAGCATCTCATACTGGGGACCATATCAACCGCTTTTACAGTTACTCACTTTCAAATCACTTCAATACACGCCTGTTCAGGACAACAGCTGCTATGCACTATGCTGATTAAAAACACAAGTTGACAACAAAACTCCCTTCATGATAACTCGCATTTGACGCGATACAACACCCAGAATAACAAAACTCGATAAACCAAATACTTGACAATCCTTCACTCTGCCCAAGACGGATTCTTGATTAGACTAGCTTGGAGTTTTCCGACAAGGTGTCATAACTCCATGAAAACTCGCGAAAGACAAAAGAAACGACACAAGAAATCTGTGATATTGTATGCCAGCATGCCTCCTGAAGAGTGCAAAGATCCCAGATGCAGTCGCAGTCCTCAGTATTCCATGCGGCACTGGGCAAAAGCTCCGTAGTCGTTTTCCATTTTCTGCTGCCTCAATGCCCAGTCGATAGGCATGTGAGCAGACCTGTAGTCAATAGGCAAGCAGGCAGATTTGTAGACTGGATCCGTAGCTGGCTTATACGCCATAGGCATGGCCGACCGCGCAAGTTCCTCGTAACCCGAAGACATGTAAGGCTCCATCATGTAATCTTGGGCCGCCTCGGGGACCTGCCACCTCCCATCACCCCCCTGAATCGGAACCATGACAGAGGTCCCATCCATGCTCATGGCCATGGCATCGTCCATCTGCTGCTGCTCTTCATACCGCATACGTGCCAACTGCTCCTCCTGCTCAAGGCTGGTACTGTTGTGTGCTAGGGCCGGGTTACTATTGTGGGTGGCTGTTGGCGGGCATATCCTCCATAGCTCCAAGAGTCGCAACTTTTGCGCATCGTCGGCCTCCTTGAACAGCTGCACCTGCGACTGCGAAAGCGTCGCGGGGTCGACGCCATGGCTGGTCAAGATTGCTTCTACTCCCTGATGCTCCGATTGCGGGGGCTCAGAGGCAGGTCGGTCCGGCTGTGCGGCTACTGGAGCAACATGGTAAACCGAGTGATGGTAATGTTGTGAGATGGAGTAGGTGATGGGCTGCGGCTCGGGTGCCTCCTGCTGAGGCTGTTCTTGGATCTGGATTTGTTGAATTTTGCTGGCATCAAGAATCAGATTCCGGCTGAAGAGGGCCGCAAGATCCTCATGAGCCTGCATGATGGGTTGTGTGACGACCATTTGGGCTCCTAAACTCACATTAATGCGTGATCTTCTACCATATCAGCTGGGTCCGACTTACTCGAAGGCAACAATGACAAGTAGAACGGGTCCTCGTGATATTAGTCGTCAAGAGTATCCCTACCACGCAGTTGATCCGGCAAAGTCTTTGTTCCTCGATTGGTCAGAGGCCAGGCCAAGCGTCAAGTTAGGTGATGTATGTCGTCGTAGATCTGTAGTGGGGTAGAAAATTCCCAGTCTGGTCGGAGAGTAGATCTGATACAACAACTTTGTATTCTTGCTATGCTATGTACTGTAACAAGCACTCGAAGTATGGGATCAGAGAATGAAAGCACAGTCGGAAATTGTCACAAGGAGTTCGGAGGTCGAGACAGCACAAAACAACAAGTCAAGAATTGCCGTTTTCGTGAATGTAAGGTGAGGGGTGTGGGCCGGGAAATGGCGGTGGGGGGAAGCGCTTTTAGCAGGCGAATAGGCTGGGCAGGCAGGCAGGCAGGCAATTAACAAGTGTTTGAGAGACTTGGGCGGCGGTATATCCCACAATTCGGTTCGCGTGCAGTTTTGTTATTTCTTTAACTAAAGAAGAAAGCAAGTGGAAGCTGTTTTAGACACAGGCAAGGCACGCCCGATTATACCTTAGGCAGCGTGCGAAAGCGGAAGTCAGGTGCTCTTTTCTTTGTACTTGTTCCCAAAAAAAGGATCAGTCAGTCGCAGGGTTTAGCGAAACGGTGTAGAAAACGGGGGTTTAGAGACTCGAAGCACTGGCGCCCAACGGGGGTGTTGGGCATGGAAGAAATCGTCGGGTCGATATGCTGTTGGAGTGCAGAGGGAATCCACACAAATAGGTACCTAGCCACTAGGTAGGTAGGTAACTAACGCTTGAAGTCCGATAGAGACCCAAAATTCCCAAAAATGAGAATTGGGGGGAAACGAAAAATCAGACCAAGACGAGCCTGGCGGCAATGGCTAGTTTAAGACTGGATGATGACGACAAGCATTAGACGTCGTGACGGCAAGGGGGTGCAATTCAGTTCATTAATTGGCGATGAGCAATCGATAAGCCGGAAGCAAATTCCGGAATCGGGCACAAAGTAGGAAGCACTCCTGAAACTGCTTGTTTGACCAGTAAAACGGAGGGATGGCAGCAATGCATACCTCATCTGCCTCAGCCATCAGTTATTCACTAACTAGGTATTCCGTAGAACGCCTAACATAGAGCATCAGCTGGTGACGTGATGCCGCCGCTGCTTGGAGGGGTCACAATGTGGCATCAGCCATGATGCTTGGGGGTACCTGCCTATCAGGTCAGTTGGACCGCTTCCAGGACCACGGCCCACACACCCTGCTGTTCTGCTAACATTCATTGTTCAGGCATCACGCGTCATGTACTTATTTCCGGCTAAACAGACCCAGATCATTAAATCACACAGGCTAAATGCACACCGTAACATCGGCTGTGAAGTTGGCCCAATTGGGTGTATGAATTCTGAAATGTCACAGCGAACGCGACAACCCTGCGAACGCGACAACCCGTCTTAGCTTCTCCCAAAGACACGAGGTCTTGTATCTACGTGGCTCGGTTTTTATATATTTAATTTTCTTTGAATCGATACCTAAGGAGTTATTCATTACCAAGATATCTCGTCTCAAGCAATTATTCCGTTCCCAGGAACCTGAGGAACATACTTCGTACAACGAAAGTGGGACTGGAATGTAACAGCTCATCGTCGCCGCGCTAGCCGTCATCCTGCCCCAGGTATACAACAAGAATAAGGGAAGAACTGCCAAGTCAGACAACAGGAGGAGGGACTGGACTGCATGACGATTCACCAATTCACCGATTCAATAGGTAGACAGTTCCATCGTTGTTTCTGTTGTTGTGATACCTCTCTTCCCCCATTTAATAGAGATTTTATAGCATCCCAGACCAAAGAGAGGAGAGAAGAGATCCTCTTTTGTCGCCGAGTAAAGCCTAACCAGCCTAAAGAATAAAGACTAAAGAGAATAAATTTATGCACCAGCGATACATGAATTCATATGGGTAGAGACTCAACAGGGGCGATAAAGCTTGGCCAAAGTCAAGACAGAGCAATTGACTCTTTACACATTTCATGCCACCCCGTCAAATCGCTCCCAATTCGTCGCACACGTGTAACCCGGATGGTCTACCTCTTCTTGTTCTTGCGCTTGCCGGGCTTGTTACCGCTCGACTTGCCGCTCGACTTGGCTTGACCCAGAGAGTCAACAGACTTCTCTACCAACTCAAAGTCCTCAGCTGAATCTGTGCTAGGAGTGCGCTTTCCAGGCTCCGAGGCAGAGTCCTCATTGTCGTCCATCAGCGGGGTCGTCTCGGCGTCTTCGTCATATGCAGCATCATCTTCAGAGTTCTTGCCGCCAAGTACACGACCAATCGTCCGGCTGTAAGCCCAGATGGGAAGACGGACGAGAGCAGTGTCGCGGATGGTAGGCTGAGGGATTTCATTCGGCTATTTCGTGGATCGCATTAGCAATTAACAACACAGTCTCTGCGCTTGGCGGCGCACACAAATATCAGCGATATACACTTACGTCAAGCAGGTATTCAACGACCTGTCCTTCCTCGTTTTCCTCCTCGAGGTATACATCGCCGAGCGAATCGACGACAAGGACTTTACCGTTTTCGGCGACAACACGCTTCTTTGCGCCTGTGGGGCCCGAGCCCTGTGGCGTTGGGGTAGCGCTTCCGCTGGGGGCAGCACTGCCGCGGGCACGACGAGCCGTCCTAGAGACGGCACCCTTGGACGCCTCGCGGCGGGTCTCGCGCTCTTGCATACGGCGCTGCTTACGGTTCATAGCCATTGCGGGGCCAGCTCCCTCGTCGTCGTCAGCAGCGACCGGGGGCGGGGGGGTGCGAGCGCGGGTCTCGACGCCGGGAATGTTCAAGTTGTCACCCCAGGCGGTCTGACGGGCAAACTTGATGTAGCGGCCGACAAAATCACGTTGGCGCTTCCAGCTCATGTAAAGCGCCAAATAGTGCGCAAGTCCGCCGCCGAAGAGAAACACGCCGAACATGGCTGTTCCCAGGCCGGGCCGGTAGCGATTGTAGTAGTAGTTGGTGCCCTTCCAAGTCGGAAAGCCATTGCTAAGGAAATGGTCGTAACGGTCGCGAGACGGGCTCTTGAGGATATTGGCCACGATGGAGAGGCGGGCCTGGCGATCCGAGGCCTTCTTCACCGCTGCGCGGACCTCGGCTTGGGTCGGAGGCTTGGGCTTTTTGGACTTGTCTTCCTTCGCCTGGCGTGTGCGCTCAGCGGTCAGCTGTTGCTTGACCTTGTCCGGGTGCAAAAGACGTGACTTTTTGCGGTAAGCCTTTCCGATCTCGTCAACAGATGCGGACGGGGCCACGCCGACGTAGTCGTAGAAGTTGACATCCTTGCCCTCGCCAGCGATGAGCTCGTCACGGACGCGGAAGATTTCACGATCTATTATTTGAGTGAAGAAAAAGGATGTCAGCCAACGAAGTCAAGTAACAAAGAGAAAGCTCCGCGTGCGCAAATGAGCGAATGCGCTGCGATGATGGCCCAGAACTGCCAGGCAGTTGCTCGCCTCAGGGGGTGCGCGTTATCCTTACCTTCTGCGGACCATGCTACGGTGAGGGGCGAAAGAAGGGCCAACAGGCCTAGTGAAAGTGCAGAGAACTTCATGTTCTTTGCATGCTATGTCTTGCTTCAATGATTGAAGACACAAAAGGAAGAAGGAAAAATTTGGCTGGCCAATGAATAATTTTAGGGAAGGAAAGAGGGATGAAACGTCCTCTCCCTATTGATCAGACGCCGGCTGCCGACGGCACTCTCTCTGAGGCCAGTTGTCACGTTAGCGAAGGGTCTAACGCCTCCCAGGTCCCCGCGTTTTGTGGTAGGGGTAGGTCAGCTTCAGTGGGTAGCTTGGGTGGGTACTGTCGCGACGAACGGGTAATAATATTTCGTACGTGTTGCAATTGTCAATATGGGAGCTGACTGACGGGCTGGCTACATTGATTGATTGCGCAGCCAACAAATCAAAGATGGTATGTATTTTGGTTTCTAATAGTAGCCCTGGAACCCAAGTTACACAACAGGAGCACTCAGGTTCGGCACATCTTACCGATATGGGCCATCGTTCTATCCAGGCCATCTCTATACTGCGGTGCTATATTTCCCAAAGTTAGTCGAGCGATTTAGTTCTGGATTTTTCCATATGATCCTTGTATTCAAAGACAGAAAAGATTTAAGAAAGAAAAAAAGGAATGTCTTGGTGCCTTGCATGCCCGGAGCTGATACATCCACCCGTATTTTTATGGCCCCCAATCCAATGCCAGCGCGATGCATAAAGAATGGGGCACAAAAACCCACAAGTTCAAGGCGCAGGCTCAGTTGGGATGATTTTTTTTTCTGACGAACTGAGCCTCATTCCATCAAGCTCGTAGCAGGCTGGGACGGACACTGCTTCTTTACCGGAGGTAATTGATAGGTGAGATAGGCAGTGCTTGTTCTACATTATCATCGAGAATAGAACGAAGCAATGCGACCAGTCGCCAGGTTGACAATCAAACATCGCGATACATTATAGGGTCAACCTCGTCCTTTTGCTACGGCTTGTTTTCTCGGCGGCGGGGGGGTTAAAAAAAACCCTGGACTTAGACTGTCTGTCGTTTTCTCACAATACAACGTGGGCTGTGAATTTGAGATAAAAGAGTTTGACCATATATTTGGCAGTTGTTTTCATGCTACGTCGATGCGCCACGTTTATATTTTGTTGCAGAAAATATGTCCGGTCATAATTACGTGTCATGATCTTCTCGTCGTTGTGTGTTGACGAATACACATCCAACCCGGTCGGTTCGGCAACGCGGGCGCTTTGTTATCGACTGGCCGGTCTTTTTATCTAGTCTAGTAAAGCAAGCCATAATAGTCAGATTTTTCAGTGTAGCGTCATGCCCATGCCCGGGAAAGATATGTTATGTGTTCAGGTCAGCACGAGAAATGACAGCGCGAACTGGGACGGTGAACCCTCTGTTATGAGCTAGTTCAGAGGATGTATTAGCATCACAGCCCGCATTCTTCCACGTGCTGCCTCGTGCCTTTGGCTGCCGCGAATTCCGCGAGGAGTTTTCCGCAAGCCACGGGAACTCGGCCGGCGGCAGAGCCTCAAGGACACTATGTGGTCCGGAATCCACAACTGAGTCACAGCCCTGATAGTAATGCACAAACCCACATTGAAACATCCGAGACAGTAAATCAGCAACTTGGCGCAATGGCAGCGCGCCGGGCTCATAACCCGGAGGTAGAAGGATCGATACTTTCAGTTGCTAATCGCATCTCCACCAATGTGTACTTCGAGTCGAATCTTGAAGTTGTTTCACTTTTGCAATTTTGTCCGAATTTCTTCTCTCTCTTTTTTTGCCTTCTACAAACCGATGCCAACTCTGGGGGGGCGCACGTGACGCTATTTTGATGGCATTCTATTCTGTTCTAAAAAAAAACTAACAACCATTGATAGCAACCTAGAGGTAATTACCTTGAATTACTTAAGGTACCTTAGGTACCAATCTGGGTGCGTGCTTGCTGAAGTTGAAACAGTTCAGTCTGCGACAGGTCAACACTGGGTACCTAGGTAGGTACATAGGGAACGCGCGTTGTTACTTGTTTCCCGTTTCCACGCGTCGCATGGCGCAGCAAGGGACGAAAATACATTTTTACTTTGGGCGGCATCCTAAACAACTCTTTTCCTAGGTTGAATGCCCGACTCAAGATGCGCGGAAATGCACCTGCGAATGCTACCTGGAACTACGCACGAGACAAACTAGGTAACTATATTTAACAACAGCATATTGTCACCGAAACAGTATCAATTTCGATTAAATCGGGCATGGCAAGCCCAATATTTCCCAGGCAAATCGGCCAGCATATACTCTTGTTCCCACTATATAAGATGGGGACATGCGCCGTCTCAGGGAAAGCAACCTTTAGTTTCCATCATCGTCCTTCTCGAGAGCACGACTGTCTGCCACACTTACATTAAAATGTTTAATTCTATACCCCATTTCCTGCTAATGACCTCTGGGGTCGGAATTGCGTTGATGCCACAAGTGATGGCAGTCAGGACCATGATACCATGCACCAGCTTCGACAACCAGTCCAACTTCGACGCAGACTGGAATTACAACTACCCCTGGGGAACCGACCACAACGGCGCCGCGCGTATGGATGGTGCCAACGCGGTCCGGTTGGCGAGCAGAGGTGACCGTACACTTGTCATTACTGCACGCCGTGCCGAAGGCCTGCCGCCTGCCACTCACGGAGGCCAGCAGATTCCTATCAGGTATCTGTCTGGGGCCATCCACGCCAAAGAACAGTTTACTGTCCGGCCAAACGGCGGCTACGATTTCACAGGAGAGTTCAAAGCCACAACAACCAAGGGTACCTGGCCAGCCTTCTGGCTCACAGGAGTGGACAGTTGGCCACCGGAGATTGACATGGCAGAATGGAAAGGTAGCGGGAAAATCAGCTTCAACACGTTCAACACGTCGAGCGAAGTCGTGTCGCGAGACGTGGATTACCCTGCGCCTGACCAGTTCCATAGCATCAAGTGCGAAGTGAGAGACGAAGGGCAGGATGTCCGCGCCAATTTCTATATGGATGGCAACCTGCTTACCACTCAGATCGGAAAAGGATACGTCGGGAAACCACTCTTCTTGTGAGCTCAAGTCTACTTTGACAGGCCCTCTACAACCAACTGCCACCAGTACTGACCCGTAGATTACAGGATTATCAACTTGCAGATGGAGGGATCTTCGGGCACCCCGGGCCCCGAGTCAGGTATGTTGCCCTTTTGCTTACCGTACTTGGCATTGGTGTCTTTGTCTCGAGCAGCTAACATTAATGCCTCTCTAGATACCGAATACGCCATACGAAACCTCGAGGTTCTTTCCTATAACCCGTGAAAGAAAACTTGGTCTCTTAACTTTTATAAAGCTGCTGCCTGTTATCACTCTTGAATATACTTTGGACAAACTCTTTGAAGCCTACACGCTGTACACCTCTATTCAACATATGTTATGTTCAGGACTACTTATTGGTCGACAATACGCTGGGCTAGGGAAAGACAAGGTAATGCATGGTATGATCAATAGAGATTCACTGTATCATTGAGCTTCAGGCTAGTCCGAGTGAAACCAAAGTACAGGTTAATTATCTGTAAAGTGAATACTAAGGCTTGCCTTATTATATTTAAGCTCTGCGAGACCGAGAACTTAGTTTCCTAGACGCGTAGTGAATAGTGGAATAAATACCGTTACAACGTAAATATATGTATTCGGATTATATACATACCCTACCTACCAAGCCTTGCCTACGAAGTAAGTTGCCAAGGAGGGGGTAAGGAAACTGTGTGGGTTAGGGTTAGCAGTATTGGATCGTGAGTTCGTGACGTAACCAAGCCGAGCTACCACATGGCGGGAGCCACCCACTAAAGTGTCGCTTCGAGATGACCACTTCAACACTTGTTGGCCTTTCCATCAACTTCTCCCATTGCGCGTGTGATCAACTTCGAAAAGCTGCCTTTGTGCCTTACCGCCCTGCCTAGGTACCCTCCTAGTCTTCCAGGTTACAGAAAGGCCTTGCATTTCTTGGATCTGACAAAACTACCCGAAGGTCGCAAGACGTGACCGCATCAATTTGCGATCCGACCCGCAACGCGCGAACATAGGTACTAACATCAATCCCGAGGCAACCCTGGCTCTGCCCAAGTTCCTTCGCTTCGTCGCATCTTCTCTCCGCCCCAACCACTTCCGATCGAGTACTATACGTTTTGAATCACATTTGAAGGCTCGCCAGATATACCGCCAAAAGCTTCTGACCTTTCGACTCGACACTATCCCATTTTATAAACATAAATTACAATCGCGCATCTGGGGTTTTCTCGTCAGGCGGGATAAGAGGCGTCGAGAAGGGCTGCGGATTGCTGACCGGCTGCTTAGGGGGCAGGAGTGGCATCGTGCGCTCCCACGATCAACGGCCCTCGCCCGGCGCCATTTGAAGCCGGGGAGGGACGCAAGTGTAGTAGGAAAAGAAAGGGACAAGATGCAATCGCAGTCGGCATGGGGCGGGTATGGCGGGTACGGCGGGGAGGACCCGGCGCCGCGAGAGCCCGGGGCGCGACGAAAGAAGCTGGCGGCCATGGCGGGAAGCGTCTACAGAGCTGGCGTCGCGGCAGCGGGGGAGATGAGGGAGCAGTATAACAACACACGTTTCCGCAACGTCGACAATTCTATCGACCCGCAGATGACCATCCCGGGTTCATTTCCCAACGTCAAGATTGTACACAGGGGTGATGAGCAGATGGTTCTCTTCCCGTCGTATGCCAAGAGGCATGTTCGACAGTTTGACGATGATGGGAATAGACTGGACCATAAACACCAAATGTCGATGCAGCACCAGGATGGCCAGGCAGCCATGAACGACGAAGAGTACTGGCACAACGAATGGGCAAGAGTCGAGGACGCAAAGGCCGTCGTGGATGTCGATGTGCGCGGCTGGATATACTCCCCACACAAGGGACCTATGACGAGAAAGAACAGAATCTTGATTGGGTTGGCAAGGCGCATGAGCGGTATCCCCCCGCCCACAATCACGCAGGACAGTGGCGGCCATGAAGATTTGCGCGAACAACAGAAGATTGCCAAAGAGGCCGAAGAGATTGAGCGGAGGGGAAAGGGGGAGGAGGAAGTTGCGAACCGTGGAGGTTACAGCGAAGCACCCTATAGTCGAGGTGGTGCTTACGACCACGAAGCCAGTACTCTGACTGTTGGCCGCGCACAAACCATCAACAGGAGTGGTGGCGGGACACCGGAGTCTCCTCCCAGCTCGCCTGCGATCTATCCTCGTACCACTACTAGTGCCCCGACCTCTGCCTCTGAACTGACTGAGGCAGAAATGGCTGTTGCGAATTCCAATTTGATGGCAAGGCTGGGTCCCTTCCTGACCACCCCGTTAGTGCAACAAGCAGTTACGATCTTTTTCTACAATGAGCAGACCTCGCAGTCTCGCACAGTGACGACCAATGATGCTGGTCACTTCAGCATACGTGCCGCGCTCGACTTTGTGCCAACCGATATTCGCGTGTTGGCCAACGAAAATCTTTCGGCTACGGAACCGGTTGAAATTATCGAGCCTCGTGGCATAAGCCTCATTAGCGACATTGATGACACCATCAAGCGTTCTAACATCTCTTTGGGCGCTCGCGAGATTTTCCGAAACACTTTTATCCGGGACCTGGCCGAAATGAGCGTTGATGGCACCAAGAAGTGGTACAACACCCTGCATGACATGGGAGTACAGCTTCACTACTGCTCAAACAGCCCATGGCAGCTGTTCCCCGTGTTAGCCACGTTCTTCCATGGTTCAGGCCTGCCCCCAGGGTCATTGCACCTCAAACACTACGCCGGTATGCTGCAAGGTATCTTTGAGCCTGTGGCCGAGCGCAAGAAAGGGACTCTTGAGCGCATAATGGAGGACTTTCCCGAGAGGAAGTTCCTTTTGGTGGGCGATAGCGGTGAGGCGGACTTGGAAGTATACACTGACTTGGCCATGGCAAATCCTGGTCGCATCTTGGCCGTTTTTATCCGTGACGTAACAACCCCCGAAGAGCCCCCAAGCCTGGGTTTCTTCGACTCGACTTTTGACCCGACTGCCGGGCTAAGGCAGAAGGCCATCGACAGAACGGCAGGTGAACGCTCGTCAAGGCGACCGGCCCCTCCCGTCCGCACACACAGCATGCCTCCCAACACAGAAGCACCAGTGGAGGATCTCATTGACCTGTCAGATGAACCGGAGCAGATAAAGCTCAACACCACAGCACAAAGCCTCGCGGGTCTTAGCCTAGACAATGGCCAGTCTGCCGCCCGCAGCAAGCCTGTGCCCCCGGCTCGCCCAGCCAAGCCTGCTGCACTCAGGGGGTCGCCCTCCTTCACCCGAGACAGTGCTATGCATCCCCTGGCACAAATGCAAAACTCTTCCTTCCAGTCGACCAATAGTGAAACTGAAGTACCAGCACCGCCTTTACCTAGGAGGCCGATTGGTTCTGCAATCAAGACGCCTTCCTCCTCCAATAGCCTAACGATGAACAGTCGCCATGGCTCTGAAGACAGCAATAGCAATCCCAAACCCGCCCCACCACCACCTCGTCGCCGCGGGACACCAACGAGCCAACCTGGATCACAACAGCGGAAGCCAGGCACTGATAGTAACCCAGAAATGTCGTCGCCGGGGAAATGGGAAATCCTTCCTCCTCCAGCGCATCCAGGAATATCACGCACCTCAACTGGCGGAACCATGGCATCGACAACGACGGCTAGCAACGGCGCAAACACTACAGCCGCAAATGCAATCAACAAGAGAGTTGAGCTATGGCACCGCCGATTAGACCGGGCACAGGAGATTCTCTCCAGCCAAGGAGTAGCGCTTTACACATGGCGCAGGGGCGATGATGTTATCCTCGAGGCTACGGGAATTGTGAAGAGGGCGATGGCAGAGCTGAAAAGATAGACTAAAACGAAGGGTGATTTGTGTTGTTGGTGGCCGTGGACCATCAGTGAACCCAGACACAAGCCCCAGTTGGGTTGTTCGCTCTGCCAATTCGGCGTGCGGATGCTTCTGGAAGTCGACATTATTATTACGATTGATCATGAATTATGAAGCATTGAATATGGGGGCAAGCTGGGAATGCCTTCCCGGAAACAGTTAGATTGGATAAAATAAACCGCTCCTGTTAAGTTCCATAGCCTCGACATATATTATCTTATTAACTTAGACTTGACAAGTCTATCTATGAGTTGTGCAACATAGGTCTCATTTATACATCCTACATTCGTTAGTTTTATTTGGCAATGGTCTTGCATGTCTCATCAATCTATATCCAATGTTATAATTTTCCCGAGACAACGATATGGATTGCTCTTGTCATGCATACTGCTTCAAGGACTCCTGTCAACAATCTCCATAACCTCCTGATGGTCATAGACGGATGACTGAGAGCAAAAGACATGAAATGGGTTGCCCGACCTGTTTACCAACATGCCGGCTGTCCTAGACATTATGATCACAACAATCCTTCGGCTGGTCATGATTCTCAACGCACAGCTCTCCAAGCACCATGACAGCGGCGATCTTGTTGTTTTGAGAATTTTCCCCCTCGACATACAAGCGTATTGTGAGGCTTCTACACAAGTAGCACAGCTCAAACTTGTGCGCCGTTGACTTGTCAAAGATGCCCAAATCCCTCTCCTGGTCGTTCTGCTCGTCCTGGAGAGTAGCGCGGGTTGTGACACCGGTTGCCAAGAACGTGGGTATGAGAAGCATGTGGGTCTTCCATTTCTTGCAGACGGCGGCTGGTGCTTCACCCTCAGTGCCGTCCTCATTGTGGCTGGTAGTAAACGGCACGCTGAGCACTTGGTGTTTCGGCGGGTGGTAGTGACCTACAGTGCAGTTGACAGAGCGCAGGAAGTTCATAACGTCATAAAATACGTGGGCAAAGTCTTATGGATCTCTTTCCTCCACGGGGTGTCGATGACATACGTGTCGGGGTTTCGCGGCGCGTCAACATGGCTCTATTTACACTCTCCAAGCTGCAATCTGCTTCCAAATTGAAATGGGTTCGGGGCAGCGTTGCCGGCTGCTTGCTCGCCGGCACCTTCATCATTCGTTTTCTCAATCGCAGGATCCGTAGCCCAAAGTGCTCGGCAATGCGTAACAACAGTCATAATGTGGGATTCGTCGTCGAATCCGACAGCGCGAATGTGCGGATCTAGCATATCTTGGGGCGACCTGGTCAAGGTTCGTGTGGTAAGCATGGCAACTGGCTTGTTGCGGTGCACTGCAACAGGATTTGTTTCTTCAGGCTGCGGGCAAGGCGGGCTGAAAGGGAGGAAATGCGTTGCATGAATATTATGTAACGGGTTGCAACTGATAACAGGAGGCAACCTTGCCAGCTTTAATAAATTCCAAGGACCAAAAAAGCTCAAGGACTAGCCCAGCCTACCAATCTACTCTGCTTCCAACATTGGAGGAAAACCAAGGCTGGATAAGTCACAGCGAAAGGTAGGTGACATCGAATGCGACAGTTGAACTAGGTGCCGCTTATCACTACTCTCATGGTAAAATATGCATTTCTGCAAGGCTGCAAAGAAATCCGTCACGCCGAGGGATACATTTCAAGCTTAGACCAACCCAAGCCTTATTATTATTAATACTGGATCTCTATCCGAATGTTAATTGTGGGTCTGCAAGTTAGTGGCTTGGGCGGTACGTAGGTAAGTCAGTTATGCACTGAGGCAGGTAATTACCCTGCACCATAGGTACATACCACACATGCCATGTACTTCGCCACTCGGCAGGGTCCAACTCCCGCCGCCGAGGCAGACGCGCTAAGATCGCAGATGACGTTGTCGCTCGCCTTACAACATCAAGACCGCCAGGCTGGCCAAGAAGAAGGCATATCTACATACCTACCTACCTACCTACCTACCTAGTCACTTCATCGACAAACCGTATCGTAATTTGGGATTAAAATTCACCACAAACTGCTCTCTAAATTTCACCAGTCACTACATCACTAGTAAATTGACGTATTCTTTTTGGGCACGAACAACACTGGCCAAGATGGCGCAAGGAACCCCTCCAAACTACTGTAAGTCCTACGTATGCCAGCGCACAGCAACCCGACTCACCTGGCGCAAGTGGATACTTCAACAGCAAGAAGAGCGACTTGCTGATTACTTTAACTCTTATGTCATAGATGCCATCCTCGAGGTCAGCGAGACGGCCACCATACAGCAAATCCGCGATGCCTACAAGCGGTTAGTAAAGTCCCCGCAATCGTTGCGTTTTTGCGAATCGAAGCTAACTAGGATTTGCACCCAGAGCGGCCTTGAAGACACACCCGGACAGGCTCCCGGCCGAGTCACCAGAGCGTCCCGAACGCACTCGCAAATTTCAACTTGTCAACGATGCCTACTACACGCTCTCTGACCCGTCCAGGCGACGCGATTATGACGCTCAACGCCGTCTGTTCGGCGGTTTCAAAACCACAGAGCCAACAGACCCCTTCGCTGACCCTAACGACAACAACACAGAGAATGCGCAACAGGCTCCACAGGACGGGTTCAGCTGGGCCTGGAACTTCTTCACGGGCCAGCGGGACGGCGGCGAGGAGCGACAGCAGGCCGAGGAGTCGCAGTTCGGTGACGTTTTTGAGGAGATGCTGCGCGAGGAAGGAATGGCACGACCCGACAACAGTCAGCCGACGGGCAAGTTTTGGGGAATGCTCGGCGGAATGAGCGGCGGGGCGCTTGGGTTTATCGTCGCCAACGTGCCTGGTATGGTGGCTGGAGCCGTCGCTGGCAACAGGCTCGGTGCGGTGAGGGACGCCAAGGGGAAGAGCGTGTATGCTGTCTTTCAGGTGAGTCTGGATGTGAATGTCGGCGGAGGCGCTTCTGGTGCTCGAGTTGGGGGCGGCATGGACACATGAGTCCATGGTCGACAGGATGGCCATACTCGTGCCGAGAGGCGACGTCGGCGTCCAGGCCACCCCGGAAATGAGGCATGATGAGATATGATTGGTTTCTTTTTGCATGTATTGTGCTGTTCTCCATAGAGGATGGTTCGTCACACGCACTTGTGCTGAGGAAGCTGGAGCGACTTTGCAATTCCCCCTGCTAACTACTTGCAACAGGATCTTCCACAAGGAGACAGGGCAAGGCTACTGAGCCAGCTGGCGGCCAAGGTGTTTAGCCACGCCGTGGGCGTCTGAGACGAATTGAGACATTCTTTCTATGTAGTTTTCTGTTGCTATTGGGCCAAGGTAATACCAGGAAAGGGAGTTGGGTTATCAAACAGTCGGGTTTCCTTCATGGCTTAAGCAAAGTGCGATTTGCCTCTTCGTATAGGTAGTTTAGGTAGCTGGGTAACTCGCTGGCAATTTCACGATTTTATTAAAAAGCTTGTCAATGCCTCGGAAGAATTTCATATCCCTGACTGTAAACCTCCACGTGATGTGACGTTATAAGTTGAGTTGTCACCTAAAGCGGGGCTTCTCCAGCGACGCGGGGTGGATGGAGGTACCTTGCGTTGCTTTGTTGCGCGTCAAGCTCCGACCGATCTACAACGTAGCTTCAGTTCTGTCAAACAAACTACCTACCTACCTTAGATATCTGGATCTTTGAGAGTAGCGCGCAAGACCATACTCATCAGAAGTTTGATCAATTAAAGATGGCTTCTGGAACATCGGCGACAGAGATCGCCTCGCTTGAGCAACTCACTCAAGCCATAGGCTCTGATTCGAACAGCACGGTTCTAGTCTATTGTATGATACGCCGACTACTTTCCCCCAGTCTTGTCCGCGTTCCCTTGAATACCACGATACTGACAGACGGATTCCCCAGTCTACAATGGCCTGTCTAAAGAATCCAAACCGTCGCACATGTCCAAAATTTTCGAGGCGTTTGCTAGCAAGTCCCAGGTTGCCGGCTCTGCGCTGGGCCACGTCCGGTTTCTCCGAGTAGATGTGGCGAAGAATCAGGATATCGCTGCCACCTTCGACATTACGAACCCTCCCGACATCCTCGCATTCCGAAATGGCGAGCCCATACCGCTCGAGGCTCTCCTACCACAGCTTCAGCAAGAGCTCAAGGCCGGCGGAGCTGGCTCCTCGAGCGGTAGTGCGGCAGAAGGCAGTGGTAGCCAGGCCGCGTGGCTCGGAGCAGACCTGCCGCGTAGCTACAAGGATGTCACAGAGCAGGTTGAGATGAAGAGGGTCGAACTGCTCAACGTTGATGGCGAGAAAGGAAACGTCAGGGTCCTTTTCTCGGGGGCGAAGCCAAGTGCTTTGACTACCGGCAAGGGCAACGAGATTGACTGGGTGGAGAGCGACACAGATGAGCAACTGCTGCTTTTCATGCCTTTCCAGGCAATGCTGAAGCTTCACACTCTTCAGGTATGTGACCAGTCGATAGGATCCCCTATTGTTTACTACTCTGTGCCACCGGTAAACGGCTGACGTTGTGTCTCTCGGTTGATTTAGATAACCTCAATCCCGCCAACTGGTGACGATGTAGACGACGACGAGAAACCGATGCGGCCGAAGGTGATCAAGCTTTTCATCAACCGCCCTACCAATCTCGGGTTTGACCAGGCCGAAAGCACAGCGCCTACTCAGATGATCGAGATCGCCGAGAGTGACTGGAATGCGGATGGAACTGCCAACATCCCATTACGATTTGTCAAGTTCCAAAACATCAACAGCCTAATCATATTCATTGAGGCCGGTGACGGTAGCACAGAGTCAGAGAAGGTGCGACTGGACAGGCTACGACTGATTGGGGAAACTGGGGAGAAACGTGAGATGGGCAAGTTGGAGAAGATTGGCGACGAACCTGGAGAGTAGGGTCGAGTCGAGTTGGAATTTGATTCTACAGAGTACAGCCAACATCTGGGGCGATGCGATTGAGTCACGAGCAGTCCAGATATATACAATTGGGCGGACGGGTTTGCAGAGTACGTATTACGCCAGTGCTTGTCATTGCTTTGGCTTGGAATATAGATGATGGCGGGAATTAATCTCGATAGATAGGTGGCCGTTGCTAGGTTCCAATGCAGATGGGCCGCAAGACATACAAGGCAGGACAAGATGTGACTCAACCAATGACTGGCCATTAGATCAATCTGGTTGACTTCGCAGGAGATCCTGATTCCTGACCCTATTTCGAACTGCACGACGCAAGCAGTGGGATAAATAGAGTACCCTAACACGGTATTCTAGCCCGTGCCACAGGCGAGGCAAAGCGGTCAGTATCCGAGCCTAGCTTTGCCAAAAGTGTGTTTTGAATTCAACAGCACACATGACGATCCGAGTAATATTTGTCCAGTCTCCCCACACGCCCAAAAAGCCAGGTAAAACCAGCTGAACGGGACAAGTTGCTGAGGCATGACCGGCCTGCAATTTTGATTAATCTGGGGCCCAACTGACGCTACGAATGATCCATTAGTCACTTCCCATAGGGAAAAGAAGGGATTTCGAGCAACACGGGAGATGTTGAGCCAGCCGCACGAAGAGAAGAAAAGAAGGAAGAAAAGCTACCAACTTTTCACGCCGATCAAGATTTTTTTTAAAGGAACCCGCCCCAGGTCGGCGGGATTAGTCATGAAGTGCACTGACATTTTCTGATTCGCTTTTCTCGGTACACACGTGACAGTTCATTTCGAGATTCATTCTGAGAAGCCTAATTCCATCCATCGTGCCTTCCTTCTTCAGACCTTGCTTTGCACGACGAAAATTCCCGACTAACAGACCTAGATGTACCTGACCTATGTACCTTAGATACAGGCAACTTGGTTAAGGGTTTTTTCTACAACCTGAGACTTACCAACTCGAGTTTCTCTTGCATTATGCATTGGATGATATGAACTCGCATCGGAGATGGGCTTTTTCCAGAATGTTGACGCTACACGATCTAAAACAGGAAGAAATAGGAAGAGGAGGGAGATAACAAAAGAGATTGAGAAAGAAAGAAAAAAAAACGATAAATAAATAAATAACAACAGGGCTGTGCTGGAGGATCGATTAACTGGCTCGCTTTGGCGTCGAAATAAATTAATTGCCCTGTCAGATGCAGCAACCACTGCGGGCATATTCCACCATCATTAACGGCCACTTGTCTGGTCTTTGTCATGATTTGTACAACCCCCGAACCGTCACTGGTTTGTTAGACCAGTGATGCCCGAGCTGACACCGAAAGAGCCGAGCTAAGATGGTAGTCTGTCTGGTGGAGCGCCGACAGATCACTTTTCCGATCATTTGAGTTGAAGCTATTCAGAATACACCAAACAAGTCATGTTGCCCGCTGATCACACACCATCTGGAGCAATGACTCCGTCGTTGCGCGACGTAGTACCACACGCTATGGAAGCCGCCCCGCCGCCGAGTTCATTCCAAGGATGAGCGGCGCCGCCCGCCCATCACTCCCGGCCCTTTCGGACGGACGCATACCACAAAAACAGTACCTTTATTAGCCTTTTTTATATTTTTTATTCTTACCGGCAGTAGTTGGTTTCTCTTGTTTTGTCGGTCACCTATCACTAAAGCCTGAAAGTGCGGGGGATATCACACGGCGACTACCTTTTGTCCGTTTGCCATTGATCATCGCCGGCCGGTCAGCCATCAACAAGCATGCCCACCATCACCAACTAACTGCTTGCATCTCTGCCGTCTGTAAAAACTTGCTCGTCCGCCCTTCTCCGCAAGCTCCTTTTTTGTTTTTCATTTTTTGTTATACCGATGTCGCTTGCGGGAAGGTGTTGATGGAACAAAAGCCATATGGGGGCGTTTTGCATGCCTGGTGATAACCCGCCGGCCATTAATGAGTAGCTTCGGTTGTGATTTTTTTTTGTCGGCCCATCGTCGATAGCGCACCCAATATGCAACCACTGAAAATTGCCCCCTCACTAACTATAAGGTTGCTCGATTGTGGCGCCGAGAGCAGCCGTCACTCACGCGAGGGCAATGCAGTCCTTCAAACTGCAAATCTGTTTCAGCAGAACGTTGCAATGTGAGCAAACGTGGGTCGCCAAGATTGGTAAGCGATCGTACCATTTTTCGGCAGGCTTTTGCTCTTGTTGCTATGTGTTTTGTATGACTTGTTTTTCTTGCTTATCCTCTGGCTATCCGGGCAAGCGAGCAACACGGCAAGTCGGAAATCACTGCAAAGGCGATACTATGTGGGTTGCTATACCCCAATTATAGCAGCGGTCCGGCAGCAGACATGTCGTCGGTTCCGGGTTCGTTTGATCTGTAGGAATCGCTTTACTCAAAGTGGTTAAACACCTCCCCCCACACTAGATTTATCTCGACCTTTTTTTTCTCTCTCTCTTTTTTCTTGCCCGCCTGCCCTGTCCTGCTGGCCTTTCCTTGCGGCGACGTCAAGGGCAGCTTCGACTCAGCTGGCCCCCCTCCACCAAGACTTGGGGCGCAATGGCCACCTGCTAGCCCGCAGGCAGTTTATCAACGGCGCCTCGCCGGGCTGCCAAGCTGCGTCCATCGAGTTGCCTCATTCAGGCAGTTAATACGCAGTAGCCCCAGTGCTGTGCTTCCTTGCCCAAGCGGGCGCCGCGTCCTTTTCGACACGTTGGTTCCGGGGCGGGCAAGACGGAGCGCCGAGTCTAGGTGAAGCAACCGCACACAGCAAACAACAGCCAGATGTTGCAATGCCCCTCATTCCATTCCAGTCTGTCTGTCCCCCATCCGGCCGCTCTGACCACACACACACCCACAGTCACTCACGCATACATACATCGACCTCGCATATGCCCATGCTGTGCAGTGGTAGTCGATGCCGCGTCTGATGTGATGTTTCCGCTTGTAAAAGGTTCTCCATCTGTGTGTTGATTTCTTGTTCGAAACGACGCTGGGCTTGCGCATCATCCACACCATAGGCTTTTGCTTTTATTTCTTTTTCTTTCTTTTTTTTTGTACTTTCTGTATACGTGTGTGTGTGTGTGGCTGTCTTTTCTTTTTTTTTTCTCTCCTGTCACTCTATCCCTCTCTCTCTCTCTCTCTCTCTCTCTCTCTAATGCTCTCCCTGCATGTCTTTTTTTTTAACCCTTTACCCTCTGGCCTTGTCAATAGTGCATCACAGGTTTTCTTTTCGGCCCATCCATCCATCCATTATTCATCCATCCGCTACATTTCTGCCCTTACCGCGCCCCTCCTCGCACCAGTCAAACAAGCTCCGTTCTGTACTACGTCTGCGACTACTACGACCACTATGTTTGGTAGCCCAATGTTTCCGAACACGCGCATCCCTCCATTCCCGGCTGGCGCCCTGATGTTAAGCTCCGGTTCGTCGCTCCTGGGCCTTGCCCAGGGTGAGACGTCAAATGACTGACCCGAGCACTTTCGTAAAGCAAAAGCTCAAGCTCCAACGAAAGCTTAACGCATCAAGTCATGTTTAGCTACTTCGCTTCCTGACGAGGGAATCCTCATTAATTAACACCCTTCCCCCTTATCCTTTCTTCGCCCCAACTTCTCCGTCTGATTTCTTTTTGTTCCTCTTCACTTATTTTCTTGTTCCTTATTTTTATCTATATTATTTCAACCTTGGCTTTTCTTCGTTCTCTTGACTCAGCCCCTCCACTTTATATATATATATATATATATATATATATAAACAGAGTACCTTACCACCTGTACTTTTTGGCCACCAATTTATTGGCGACACATGACACCTTTTCTGGTCTCTCCATCGTTTGACTTGGGCTCATCTCATATAATCCTACCAAAAGAAATAATAATCTTTTATGTTTTCGGCACCAGTTAGAAATTAGAAATTTCCAACTGCTCGTCCTCCCCTTTTCTCAACGCAGCCACCTCTTGAATTCCACAGTGGTTTCGGAAACTTGTCAACCATATTGGATAGTGTGTGTGGCAGACACCTCATTCGACAGTACTCAGGACGGGAACCGGGTACCCCGCGCATACTTACCGCTTGCTGCACTATATTTGAGCGCATTATAACGAGTGAATGCGCCGTCTGCTTCTTCTTGTCCGGGCGGTGTGGTGTTGTCTCCCGTAGAGGGCCTTTTTTTATTTTTATTTTTTATTTTTTACTTGATAATTTGGTCCTCTGGTCACCAATCCGAGAGGCTGGGCCCGGCTATTTGAGAAATCGACTGCACACCCAAGGTACAAGAAGCCGACCTACTCAGCCCGGTCTCCTTATTCGGCTCATCCTAGGATATAAACAGCACCAATGAGTTTACACTACGATCCTCTGCGGCACGAGCCGACTGCGGCCAGCAGAGACGCGGGAATGCCTTCACAATTTGTGAACTTTCCCAAGCTTCCGCCAGAACTTCGAACCATGGTCTGGGAGTACTCTCTCCCAGAAGGACGAGTCTACGAGGTTTTGGATGCGCCACACGCCAAAGCGAAGACGCCGGCTCAAGAGGGCTTGATGTTCGCCAATGTCCATCCGGAGCCGCCCCCGGCACTGGCCGCTGCTTGCCGCGAATCCCGGTACATCGCACTACATCGGTACAAGCCTCTCACGTTAGGCAAGACAACCAAGTTCGTCGACCTGTCGCGGGATATGCTCCTGCTGGAGCCATACTTATTAGTCAAGAGGTTACACCGAACACTGCAGTTCATGAGCCAGATTCCCTTGGTTCGCGACAACCTCAGCAGGCTGGCCATGGGCACCTCGTACGGTGTCTACACTGGCATCTGTCATCCGGTCCTCAACTGGAAGGTCTCCAAGAGCAACGTGGGAAAGCTTGTGGCTCGGCTGGCGGACTTTCCCAGCCTCAAGGCACTAGTATTCGTGGTGCATCAAGAGTTCCAGTTCGAGTTCGACTTTGCGCGACATTCTAACTTCAACGGCTATAACCCACATAACCCACATTTGCAGATGCAACAATATCACTACCAACAAGCGGCCACGGGACCAACGATGCAGGCACAGATGTCGCAACCACCCCAAACACTTCATTCTGCTGCTACACCAACAGCGCCTCTATATAATATGCCATCTGCAAATATGATGGCGCCATCACAACCACAGGTTATACACCAGGCATACCGATTCAAATTCGACATCGAGGCCAACATAAATCAACACCCGCACCGCCCGCACCTCAACGAAGTATTATTTTATCCGCTTGACGTGGATGAGGATAAGGACGACACCTGGGATCTGAACGCTGCAATGGCCGTAGGCGAGGATGCCTCCGCCTGGTGCCTAGACGACCCTTGGCCTACGAACGACGACTACAGGCGGTTCAGGAAACGGTTCGCCCGAGCTGTGGGTCTGGCACTCGAACTTGATCTAGTCGATGGGAAGAGGCCAAAAGTGATTCCAGCACTTCAGGGGGCTAGTCTGTTGTGGAGATACACCAAGGGGAGGTATTCGTGAAGCTCACTTAGCTTGTTCGGACTGAGATCTGAGAGATCCTAAACAAGTTGTCTTTGCTATTCGGGAGGGAGAATGGATAAAACTTCAGAGGCCGAAAAACACCCTTGGTCAAAAATCTTGGGAAATGACTTATGACAAAAACGACCAAAAGCCTCCAGAGAAGGTATTAGGGTCTTTTTTTCCTTGTTTTTTTTTCATCCCTTCTTGTCTATTATTTTTGCATTTTATCTTTTCTTTTCTTTTTCATTGTGCTCTATTCGGTTCGTTTCAACCAGTATACCCTAGAGAGTTCTGACACGGTTTGGCTTGTGCAAGGGGGTCATTGCACTGCTTTTCTTGGGCTTGGTGCTGGGACATAGCAACACTACGAAGAAAAAAAAATTACATACATCAGGCGTACGCTAGAGCGCCTCGGCTACATCAAAAGAGGGCTCCGAATTTCATGTATTTCGCATCATCCTTCGACTAAGTCGTCGCTAAATACCTTAGTCATTAGATAACGCTTGGATATAGAGGTGCCTACACAGAGCCAGCTGGTTGGTACATTAGTACTGTACATGACTACCATGGTGTTTTCATTTTCTCTTTTCTTACTCGACCGCTGTTAGCGCAAGTTTCGCAGTGTCGTGCAACCGCAGCTAAGAATGGACTGGAAACGTTTTACGAAGCAAGCTACGCAGTAGGCCAAGAATCGAGTTTGGCTGTACTTCTCTTTTTTTTTTTTTTTTTTTTTTTTTTTTTTTTTTTTTTCACAAAACGTCTTACATTAGCTCGAGGCTGCGACACCCTTTCATCATATTTACCCCCTTGATGTTGAAATTTTCTGCGATTTTCCCGAGGTTTCAGTTACTCACTTCCTGACCAGTAGGTGCATATGCAACAAGCCTGTCGGACTTGAGCTCAACCGACCAGCTCGAGGATCGGTATACACCCAACCCTTGCGCTTAGCAGACACTTGGCGGTGCCTCGGAGCTGCAGACTTGTTCTTTTTTTCTCACGCTACTGAAGATTGCAGTCTTGCTTTGGTTTGTTGCCGGTCTTTATACGCCATTATTTACCTGTGTTGCATCAGCCATACTTTCGTGTTGCAGTGAGAACCATTGTGCAAGAGCATCTGTACGTGTGTATATGCGTTTTCAAGCCAATGATCTGCGAGACCGAACATGACCCTTTTAACTACATATAGACATCAAGGCGGTAATCATCTTTTTGCGATCTAGCCGCTCACTTCTCCTCGTAACATATAATACGGCATGACATCTGCATACATCATTCGGGGCTCACGGTGGACTTGGTCGGCTCGAGACTCCAGTGTCACACCACGACGCATCGCAAACACAAGTTCCATCAGTCAAAGCCTGATATGTCCTTCTTCACCCTTGGACGGTTGGGTCTTAACCACATGTATACATGTGGATGAAGGCGTTCGGAACGCATATTCTTGGAGACGGCAGCAAAAATCAAAATTATCTCTTGTTTTCCGAAGAACCCAAGATGCGTCAAGGGCTCTTCTAGTTTGCGTGGATCGAGTGAACAGGAGAAAAGCCGAAAGTTACCCAATCATCGCATCTACCCTTGCACCCAAGACAGAACAATCTTTGGCAGGTCTCGATCGCTAACATGCCCTGTAACAAGCTCGCGGTAACAGAGTGATAGTGACTCACAAGAAAAGGGTTAGGGTCGGACCGACAGGCATGAATGAGTGTCTCAATTTTAGACCCCAGCCAAGTTCCACATTTTCCTCAATCCTTCATACCTATCTTCTTCTCATCTTACGCCGGCGGGCTCGCAACAAAAAATGCCTCGAGCTGTTAATTTGGAGGCGGGCAGTTGAGCTTACGGGTTATCTTTTTCGCGTTGTCTTTTTTCTATGTGTGTCAGAATTTCGTCGAGCACAATGCTTACAAATCCTTGGTCTATTGAGATTCTGCTGATTTTCTGATAATATTTCCTTCTTTTACCTATCTAGTCTCCTCTCAGTCGTTGCTCTCAATCCCTTTATAAATCAAAGTCTTGATCCGACGCACATCTTCCTTTGTTTGCCTCTACCTACACCCCCGCTGAACGATGGCGCCACCCAGTCCCAGAAGCAGTTCCCAAGGGGCCAGTGAGACGACGCCGCTTCTGGCTGTCGGAGATATATCGACGGCTGCCGATCCAGCCTCGTCATGTGCGATCGCCAAGATCGCCGAGGAAACCGGGGAGACATCCGAGTCAGACCCAGACCATGGCCCGGCCAACTCGGCGCGAAATGATGTGGAAGGTCACATTCAAGACCAGGACGAGGCCGTCCCCGAGGCCCAGGTCTTTTGGCTTTGTGTTGCCCGCCTACTCGAGCCCGTTGCCTTCTTCTCCATCTTCCCCTACATCAACGAGTTCGTGCGCCGCAGCGGTGACGTTCCTGCCGCCCAGGTCGGCTTCTACAGCGGACTGATCGAGTCCAACTTCTCGCTGGTCCAGGCCCTCGTTATGGTCTTCTGGGCGCGCTTGTCGGATCGAATTGGCCGGAAGCCTGTTCTCATAGTTTCCATGGTCGGCGTCGCCGTCTCGACCTCCATGTTTGGTTTTGCTAAAACCATCCCACAGATGATCATGCTTCGAATGCTTGCTGGTGTGTTCTCGGGTACACTGGTCACCATCAGGACATGCCTGGCAGAGTTGAGCACACCAAGGACGCAGGCTAAAATATTCAGCCGGTTTGCCTTCTCCGGAAACCTGGGCATATTCCTGGGACCTCTTATCGGTGGCATCTTGGCTGACCCTGTCGGCCAGTATGGGGGCTTATTTGAGAAGCTCCCTTTCTTCTCCCGGTACCCATACGCACTATCGAGTCTTGCTGTTGGCGCCATCAGTGCAATTATTACAATTGTGTGCATGTTCAAGGTTAAGGAGACCAAAGGAGCAGGCAAGAGGGCATCCTCCGGTACGCAGCCTGCAGCCGAGGATTCCATGCCGCTCCGCGAGCTTCTGCGCCAGCCTGGGGTCCTCATTGTACAGTACGTCGGGGCTCATCTCGCCCTGCTGGCATTTGCATACACAGCCATCTGTCCATTGTGGTGGTGGACTCCCGTGGAGCTTGGTGGCTTCCAATTCAACTCCTTCCAGACTGCATGCATGATGGCGCTGAACGGGATCTCGCAGGCAATTTGGCTGATCTTTGGCTTCCCACCTCTACACCGCCGCCTGGGAACCAACGGCATCATGAGACTGTGCGGTACCGTCTACCCTCTGTTCTTTGCCATCTCTCCTGTAGCCAACTATTTGCTACGCGCTGGATACACGAACCTCTTTTGGTCTTTTTACCCGCCGGCACTGACCATAGGGTGCGGCGTGGCCTTGTCTTTTACTGCATGCCAGCTTGCCGTCAACGACGTCAACCCCGGCCCGACGGCGCTAGCGACTATCAACGCCATGCAACTGATGATTTCCAGCATAGTCCGTGCCTTCACGCCTGCAGCGGCGAATAGTCTGTTTGCTATTGGGGCCGAGACGCAGTTCCTGAACGGCTACGCGATCTGGCTACTTATGGCCTTGCTAGCAGCAGGATTTGGTATTGCTACGAGGTTTTTGCCGGATTACGACGTCTTGCGTTTGCAGAGGCTCAAGCGGGAAGCCGAGGCGGGAGGGGTTGCTATACCTTCTTGAGAGTATTTGCGTCCGTTTTGTTAGTATGCTCCAAAACGTAATGGCAAGGGGATAGGCTTACTTCGTACTTCTTTTTCTACTCGTTCCAAGGGCCTAGTTGACATGAGCATGTTGATGGATGGGTATATTTGAGATTGATCAAGTCTATTAGGGCAACTACATTATCGAGCATGTCAACAAGCGCCTGTGCACAAAAAAGGACAGAGAAGAAGAAGAAAAGCCTTCGGGTATTTTTTTTTTTTTTTTCTTTCTTCTATTTTATAGTATCATCTCGAAATTATGCGCAGAGAAGCATACAAACTTGCAACACATAATTAAGTGCTGCAAATATTCATACCTATGATCCATCAAGCGTGGCTTACAGTTAGCTTTTGGCCATAATAGAACCCGCACAATGCATGCGTTGCGTTCACCATAATCACTCGAGTAGGTACCCAAGTTGCCAGGTACCTCGGCTTACTCAGTAAGAAGCTGTGACCCGGCGTGCAATTGGAGCGGATATTATCGGGATTTGCTCCGAATTGGAAGTGGGGTTACTGCGGAACGGAATAGCTCCCCGAGCACCTTTTAATCACGACTCAGCCAAACAGGTACCTACCTAGCTTTTGAATATTAGTCTTCATTTGTCATATATAACGTACATCCATGCACACCCTCTGGGTCTGCGCCAGCTTGATAGATGATTTATCCGCGTCTCTCCTTATTTGCTCGTCGCTGCACTGCTCTGCCGGCATCAATTTCGCCATCCGCGGCCCTCTTCGTTCCGTTTGAACCCCGCAGCAGTCAACCACATCATCACAACCACCACCGTTACTATTCAGACCCCCGTAGTAAAACTGCCAATATGTCTTCGGCCGCAGAAGCAACGGCTCGCAATGAGGCTGCTCTCGGCCGTAACCCCCACGGCGACTTCAAGTCCGTCGAGGCTTCGCGCCCGCCATTCGACGGCAACAACGGCTTCCGATACACCCAGACACCCGCGCCAGAATGGAAGTACGGATCCGGTGCAAACACCCCGGCACCTGCGTCGGCGAAGCACATCACCATTGACCCGTACGCACCGGACCGCCCCGCCCGTCTGAACTACAAGCTGCTCATCGGCGCCGTAGTCCCGCGGCCGATTGCCTTCGTGTCGACGGTGGGCGCCGATGGGTCGCATAACCTAGCGCCCTTTAGCTATTTCAACATGATCAACCACGACCCGCCGCTGTTTGTCATTGGCTTCGCGTCGGCGGCGTCGGGCGAGACGGCCAAGGACACGGTTCGTCACTTGTCCGAAACGGGCGAGTGCGTCATCAACATCATTAGCGAGAGTTTCGTTGAGGCCGCCAATGCCACGAGCGTCAACGCCCCGCACGGCGTCTCCGAGTGGGATATTAGCGGTTTGACGCCGGTGCGTGACTGCGAGACCGTCAAGCCGCCGAGGGTGGGCGAGGCCATCTTCAGCGTCGAGGGCAAGGTCGAGAGCCTGCGCGAGTTTCAGAGCAAAAGCACGCCGGGGAAGACTTCTGGCACCATGGCAGTCATTGAAGGGACGAGATTCTGGGTCAGGGAGGATGCCATCAATGCTGAGAGGGACTTGATTGACCCCAAGGTAAGACACTGCGATTTATTTATCTCCTGTCACCGAAATTGCTTGTCCCTCATCCCGGTTGGGCGAGTAATGATATTGACTAATGATTCTGCCAAACAGGTATTGCGTCCAATTAGCCGTCTAGGTGGTATCACTTATGGCCGTACCACAGAAGCCTTCGAGTTGACAAGACCAGACTTTGAGAAGGACGTGGGTGGACAAGCGGCTTACGAAAAACTCAAATCCGACGCCGCAACCAAGTGAGATAGATGCAGGAGCAAACCCAATAAAGGAACTGCCCCCGGTAGAACATCGGATATTGAAATTCAGATCTTTTTGAGGAATAAACATAAAAGATCTTGCAAAGAGTTACCATTGGATCAAAGCCCCAAGCCCCTCTCCAGAGCCAATAGCCGAAACGCGTGTATATATCCCAGACACAAAATCGTATCTCTAACTACCCAACCATTTAGTTATGCTTCGGCTCACCCAAAGCAGCCAGCAAATTGCTGCCGGGTAGACCACGTTTCCTAAAAAAGTTACCAACCCCCCGCAATACATATTCTAGAGTCATTGAACAAGGCAACCAGACATAGAGAGAACATACAACAACACGCAGATCCAGCCCAGGATTGGAGAGATTACAGGATTGCAGAAGCCGCCCGACGCCTCATTAGTGAACCAAGAATGTGCGAACCCCAACAAAGACATGGTTCCGCAGGGGACTGTCATAGGGTCGCATCACAAGTACAATGCCTCGCCAGCTCGGGATAGTATAAATTCGCATCCGGTTGGTGCCTCAGCCTCGTGTTCTGCGAGCTCCTGCATAATAATGTCCCCTGCGGGAGTATCATCGTCCATGCGGTCCTTGACATGGATGAGAACCACCTTCAGGCCTTTTAGAGGCAGCGATGGTGTCTCTGCTGTAGAAGGTTTCCTACTTGTGCTGGCGTTCTCCGAGCCAGCTTCGATCTCTCTCAGTGACAACTCAGCAGTCGGCGTGGCTATACGCGGCGAGTCAATCGGGTCCCGGTACGCGCTCTGTTGTTGACCCCGTTGTATTGCCGCCTGAGACAAGTCGTCAGCTGAAGGAGCCCTAGGAGGCCTGACCGTCCTCGGCGATACCGGGTCTTCCAGTAAGCCCATGCTTGAGTTGTTTGCCGTTACGCGCCGTCGAAGGCCGCCTGGAGTAGCCACGCCGCTATTGGGAAGGATGCTGTCTTCGCCATCTCGCTTCCTCTTTCTACCATCTCTTGCCATGTTCGCACGCACGTGTGCAACCTCGGCCGCCAGAATAGCCAATTCCTCCCTGATGTACTTTGGCGTCATGTGTCCGTACAACCTATCGGATTCCTGACTGTCATCATAGCTGCACTCTATAAATATGGCCGACAGTCTGCCTGTGGCAATCTTGGGAGCCGCTTCGGCCCAGACTATGGCGTTACGTGGTGTGAAGCTAACGCTGTCGGGCTCGACGTCACCAAATATGAGCACCTCCCGGCCTGTCGCCAGGTCGCGGAGAAAGTACGCGCTGCTGTCATAGACACAGGGTGTGTCCATCAGTTGCTGATGCCCACCAAACATGGCGCTTATGCTGCTGCCACGGGTTCCCAGACCGGCATGGGGCGTCTGCATTCCAGCAGTCATGTCTCCACGCGCCACTGCCTGCTGCTGCAGAAACAGCGACAGGCTTGGACCTGCCGAGTTATGGTGCGCCAGTGTCCGGGGACTCATCATCCCAGGCGGGATACTCCCGCCCATCCCCATGGCATTCATGGATGGCGATGCGCAATCCATGCTGCCGAAGCGTGTACTGCTGCTTGCGCTGCCCCTATGGCTGTGTTTCTCCATACAGTGACCATGACTGACGCCCCAGACCTTGACCGCCAGCCCATCACTTATCTCGAGATAACCCCGCCCATCACCCTCGCCGATGGCAGGCGACCCGCCCTCGACAAGTCGATTGTAAGTAACCAAGCCTGCGCCGTTGTTCTCATCCGTCAGGTTGGGCCAAATTATATTGTTGAAGATGTGGTTCTTAAAGGCCTCGATGGTGTTGGGAAGACCAGCGAGGCGCTTTGGCCTGGAGCCCTTGAGGCCGGCGGTATTTATCACAAAGCCAGCTATGTGGTCAAGGTGAGGATGGGTGATGAGATAAGTGTCCACCAAGGTGCGCTGGATGTACGACGAGTTTGCCGACGGAGTTGCGAATGGTAATTCCAGTCCCTTGAAGGGCCCTTCTTGTAAGATGTGGGGCAGGGGGAGCTCGCCGCTTGCGAGGCCAGGCGGTTGGGTATCTTCCAAAATGCGCTTGATTGCTGACAGATGCACGCCAGCATCCAAGGCTACAATAGACCCCTTGCCCCATCCCGTTGATGTTGATCTTACCAGGAATGCTGTCGTATTTGACTCTTCTGGACCACCGCCTGAGCCCTGCAAAACAGATGCACACAGTCAGCTGGCTTCGTTTATGGCAAGATAGGAATACACTGGGTAAAAAAAAATGAAAAAAAAAAAACTTATGGTAATAACGTCAGATCTGCGAAGATAACCCCGGTCCGATTTCTCAACGGCGGCAGTGGCAGATACAATCGCGAGATATTGCTTTTTCGATAAGTTTGACAAGTGAAAGAAACCAAAAACAAGACGAAGGTGAAGGAAATAAAACGAGAAGAAAAGAAATAAAGAAAAGCAAAACAAAAACGAGAACCTCGGGGAAAGATGGAGAACAACAAGAGCCATAGCCAATCGCTATCCTAACACTTGTCGTTTATTGTTGTCTACCTATAAGGCAGTAAGTAGACAAAGACATCCTTGTCCATCTAGTATCCCTTTTGAGGTAATGCCAGATGAGAAGTGACCAGTCAATCTGGTATACCATGTTTGGCAAGGCTAACGACGAAATGCGATCCAATCCAATGAGCCATGCGGCTGGGGGGAAGTTCACAGATGCGTGGAGCCGGAGAGGAAGAGGGCAGAAAAGAAACTGAGGGAGTAAATCAAGCTTTGGGGTAAACTTACCAACACAACAACCTGGATCGCAGCTGAAGGTACTGTAGCCTCACCTTCGGCGCTGCCCTCGCCCATCTCGATGTCTGGACAAAACGTACAATCCCAAGTCACCCAAGGTTTATCCGCCCGTCCCGTCTAGCCCAGGTCTGCTCGTACCGCGCGGCAAATAAGCTTTTAAGCAAGTTGCAAAGAAACGAAATCGTGTACGTGTGCGAATTTGTGCAAGAGATATTTTGATCGCGTCGCGCACGATCGGGTGGGCTGGCAGGATGAGTGCGCCGGTAAGGTAGAAGTAAGGTAGGCAGGTAATGTTGTTTCTGAGGTGTCCTTTCTGTGTCCCTCGAAAACTTAGATGCGTGCGCAGAACCAGAAAGGGGTCCAATGCGATCCAACGCGCTGCGATGCGCTGCGGTGCGATGCGATGCGATCTCAAGTGGCGCGCATCGCCAAAAGAGTAAGAGTTGAGAGCGGCCCAGGCGGCTCGTGTTGGTGAACTTGGTGGCGCAGATTTAAGCGTGCGCGCGACGTAGCTGGGCAATGTACTGCAGTCGCCAACGTTTCCAAGATCTCATGCAAGGGACCTGGATTGTCGGATGGATAGGAACAGCCGCCCTCGTCGAAAAAGGACGGTTGTTATCAACGGCCAGGACTTTAAAAAGAAGAAAAAACAATAGGCCCAGAGTGCAAGTCTCTGCAATCTCTCTGTCTTTGTCTTTGGCTCTCTTTTTTCTATCCTCTCATCCACCCAACAATGGCCAATTCAAGGGTAAACCGCCAATGCAGCAGCAGTCTAAACTGCACCGTCTCAGAACAAAGTAGAAAACATCCCTGGAAGCCTTTCGGATTGTAACCGGTTCTTTCTCTTTTCTTGGCTTTGTTATGGAAGCTCGTCACGTAGTGAATGTGACGTATTCTCCGAGTTAAGGCACTGGCTGTTAATGGTGAGATAGTTTCACACCGACCGTTTAGTTGCCCGACTGACGGATGGAATGAATAAATTAGGGTAGAAATCGAAGGATAGGCAGATATTGTGGCTGGGCTTCGGCTGATCGGCGTTGGCCACAGGTAGCAAACGTTACCTACCTTAGCTAAGTAGGTAGCAATGGAAGGTACCTAGGTAGGTATGTAGCTTGCGAAACCTATGCGGCTCCCTGCCTGGCTGGGGTCTAATTTAAATCTTTGTGATTGGCTGAGACAGAGGGATACTTCATCCAGGATACTCATCCAAGTCTTTCTCAGTCTTTGTCGTGTTCGAAATCCTACCAGCCAGACTCATCAAAGACCAAGGTACTTTACCTATCTGTATGATCTGACCGACTGCTCGGTTTTAAAGTGGCCAAGGGTTGCAGTACGGTACTCCCGTCGGCAGGCCAGCAGCTCCACCAAGGTACTGACTCGGCTACTTCCTAAATACGGCAATGTACCAAGTAAGTACCGTAACTCCCCCCTCTTGCCCCTCAACTTTCTTTTTCTCTTATGGGCTGTTGACGGAGTAGACTGATGGTGATCCACATTTGGTGCGGAGCAATAATTCCAACGCCCCTCCCAAAGTAGTAAGAATTCCCGTGTTGGCTGTGAAAGCGACTTCAATTGCGCTCCCCCAGGTTACTTACTGTTGCGCGCACGCACGCACGCACGTCCTCCATAGGTGCATTACCTACGAAGTAAGATGGTAAGGTAGGTATACTTTATCATGCAATGCGACACCCCAATTGGAATGCTGCAACGCTTCTCTGGATCCGGATCTGGATTGCAAATATGTGGGCGTAAAAGCTGATCCGTTGACCAGCGATTTCAGCAAGCTACCTATGCATCTTAATATCAGGTTTTACCCGTATGTGTCAGCATGTATGGATTTCTTTAGGTTCCAATTAGTTGACACCATCGGATTCTATTCCCTCGGCTGATCCATTTCACCCCACGAGGATCACGGACACGCCGTCGTACTATGAACACAACTAGGTTACTTTTGTAAGTCCTGACTGTACTGCTACCTTCGAGACCTACCTAGATAACCGTAGCATGGAATCAGCGCCATGCATAGTCACAACCACACCTTGTATTGTTACTTTTACTGTGCATGATATAATGTCACCTAGCAGTTAGAAACCATCTTTTTCATTCTATGTATCCTTGGGTTTCAATCTGGTGCCTCGAGCAAGGCCCGCATTGCCTCAGACACCATGTGCTCCCAATCAACCCGCACCAGCGCTTCAGCATCCCGAACCTAGCTCCTATTAGAGGTCTGCATATTTTTGGCCATTCAGAGCATAGTCCTGGTCATCTTTGTCGTCCTCCTATTTGTCGTCGTCTCCAGGTTGTCCCATCAACAACAGCTCATCGCGCTGTCGATGGGCGGGCATTCGTCCCTTTTCGCATACCGGCGACCTTGAGCGGCTCCTGAAACCGCCCTGCGAACCTTCTCGGGCCTGAGTCCTGCCGTGGGCCTCCTCCTGCCGTAGCTTGTCGGCCTTCGCCGCCTTGTTCGCGCACCTCAGGCGGATCTTCTCTTCTGGGTTACCCATGTGCTTGGCAAAATCGGCCAACTGGCGCTTTTGACGTGCTCTATTTTGGCAGGGGAGCTGTGACTCAACCACCCCCTTGGTCATGTACCAATTGAGTGTTTTGTCGCCTTCCACCGGCTCATGGAGACTATTGTTGAGCCAGCTCTCTGCAAGACTGAACCACTTTATATAGCGGCTGTATGGGCCAGCCTCGTCTGGCACCCCCTTGATGTACATCGGGTCCTTCTCCTCCATGGGAAGAGTGTGAGTATGAACCACCAGTCTATTCTGATTATGGAGCTCTACCATTTTGCGAACCCCCAGTGTGGACTCCAGGCAGTAGAGATGCACGTAGCCGGCGCAGTGGAAAGGGTCAAGCATGCCGCCGTACAAGGAGGGATGCTCGCTGAGGGCAACGCGGAACTCGCCGCGGTTGATTGTATGGTGCAAGGCGCGGCATTGACGAAATCTACACTTGGGCGATAGTAGATGATTGGGATAGCGATGGTTGTGCAGTGTAGGGGTTCTCTGAATGAGAAGCACAAGCTCGGGCTGTCTAAGGTAGTCCAGAAATGCCTCTTCGCCAAACTTGTAGAGGAGATTGAGCTCTCCCTCGCAAGTGTAGTGGAAGAAACTACGCCCATGAGCCCATGACGGAGGAGGCCCCCGGAGTCGCCAGTAGAACTCGTTCGGGTCATCTCTCGACCCATCTCTGCCACGGCCGCGCCTCAACTTGTGGAGAGGACGGCCATGGGGAGCAGCTGATTTTGGAGGTAGGAGGCTCCGTGCTAGCTCGGCGGACGAGATGGGGTTATTCCTCAGACTGAAAGCGGAGTTCCCATGGCCCAGGTGCATTGGCATTTGGGTTGCAATTTGGCTTGTTTCCATGAATCTGGCAAGTTCGTAGTCAATATTTCCGTTCTGAACCGATTGGGGTTCAAGTACTGGCAAGGGTTGTGTGATGGGGGTGCTCAACATACCAAAATGTGAAGGGCCCGCTGGGCCAGCAGCGGCAATACCATCATGAGTAGCGGTAGCGACCACGCCCAGGGCAAGCATTTCTGTGGCGGTGTCAGGTGCGCTAGCCATAATCAGAGTTCGGTCATCGCTGCGGAATTCTATCGCTCCTGTCGGGATATCCGAGGTTGAAATTTCCCCATCCCACGCATCCAGAGACGAGCCGAGGTCGGGAAATTTGCTATCAACCTGGTCAACATGATCGAAGTTGAAATCATCACCGACCTCCAAGCTGAAGTATTCAGAGGACATTCTGACTTCTGCTATGGCAAGTGTCAAATCCTCGGTCGACCGTAAATCGCTGTAAGATGATGACTGGGAAATGGTGATTGAGCCGAATACATGTGTACGTTTGCATCTGCTGTACGTCACCCTTCTAAGTCTTGCGAGTGCGTGGGACTCCTCCTCGCAAATTAACTAGTCGCCAGGCCAAACTGCTCGAGGGGAAGGGGATGAGCAAATTTATAGAGCACATTAAATCTGAATAGGTCGGAATGTTTCAAGACACAAAGGACATTGTATTCACAGACAAAGACCATTTTCAACAAAGGCCTGGACAAAACGAAGCCACACTAACAAACATAAGTGCGGAGCAAAACTCAGCTCGTAAACCCATCCATATGTTCCTAGAGGTAATCCGGTCAGTCAAGTACCACAACAATAATAAAGCTTTGCATGACAAGGATGGGTTGTTGGGGATCAGGAGAGCTTAGCATTTCATCTACATTCCGATTCAGAACAGGTCTGTGAATGCATACTTCTCATCATTTTGGAGGGTAGTAGAGGCGAAGGAACCAATGATGTTGAACACAACGTACCTATGATAGCATGGCCAGCCAAGTGCAATGATGATCAGAGTGGCCTTCTCCCGTCGCTTCCTGCAAACATCAAATCACTTGCTGCGAGGCAAGATA
This sequence comes from Pyricularia oryzae 70-15, assembly GCF_000002495.2. NCBI lineage: Eukaryota > Fungi > Ascomycota > Sordariomycetes > Magnaporthales > Pyriculariaceae > Pyricularia > Pyricularia oryzae. The sequence continues at coordinate 5,481,131 of NC_017849.1, read as the reverse complement.
TTTGTGTACTCCAAAACAGTGAAGATAAATGATGTTAACGTTTGGGAGCTCTGGCTTCTGTTTTCAAATAGTTCTCCTATTTGAGATTGCTCTCCAGTGATTGGAATGTGGACAAGACAGGAAGGGAGATGGCAGCTACATCGAGTGAAGAAAAATTTGCACTTCTAAGTATTTTCGAAGTGGATACAGGACGAGAATGATGGCCCAAGCTTTTACGCCTGGATTGGGGCTCTTCAGTGGCGTCTGCGAGGCTGGTGAACGGATCCATAATTTTGTTGGTGGACCCCACCCGACTTGAGCTGTGATAGGTACCCTAGTACCTAACGTGGGTGCGACTCACTCAACCCCAAATTCCAATATCCTCATGAGGCGCACCGAAGAAGCCGAGTTGATTTGGATCCGGATTGTCTTGGTACTGCAAGATATAAATGGTTCTTTAACTGCTGAATCAAAAGTGTAAACTCGATGGGGCCAATCGCCAGCCCTGCTTTCTACTAGGTACATTACTATTCTGCACTCGGGTTGAAGAAGTTTGGCCGAAACCCCTGGTCATTCTTTATCCTGGTTCCGTCCCTCAGCTCCTCGTATTTTGGTACCAGCCACGCGGGGGGTGCATAGGTACCTACTTACCTACCTACATACAGTACCTAAGTACCTAGGCAGGTAGGTAGGCAGGTAAGGTAGGTATGTAGGATAGGTGGGTGCATGGAGGTTCGGACAAGATAATTCAGCTGTCTGCATGCGCGCTTAAATAACAAGGGCTGATAAGGTAGGTCACTTGTCAACGACAAGTATAATATTCCCCTGCTGTGTTTTTTGTTCCTGGATTTATCTGGAGCTTTGGATGGCACGGAGATCAAATCAAAGGAGTGTCCTGGACCATGGGCGGATCTTGTACACGCTAGGGGAACCTGCAGAAAAGATTAGCCCGTTGCATCACTCGAGACCCCTCATCAGTCCTTGTTCTGAATAACCGGGTTGGCAATTTTTAGCTCAGCGATTTTGTCCTCCCCTACGTTACAGGAACCATAAGGTACCTTCCCTGACTGCATACCCATCGAACCCAACTACGTCACGAGATCTAGGCCGGCTATTCACTGGTAACGTCGCCCCATCTTGCCCGCCCACCTGCCTGCCCACCTGCCCGCCTCCAGTTTATTTGCTCCCTCCGCAACCACCAGCGACCGCGACGAACGAGCCTCGGATACACATACCTACCTGCCTCACTTTTCTAGAGCTTAGAGCACGCCTAACCAGCGATCGCATTGAATTGACCAACCTTGTATAGGTCGACCGGTGACGAGTCGAGTCGCCAACGGACTGGCCGACCATGGCCGACCGCAATCCCGAATTGCAGGAAAAGCTTGGCGAGCTGGACCGGGAGCTTGAGGTCAGTCTGATTCCAGGTCCCCCGTATTCCTCCATCCCGACATTCCAGTCGGAATGCATGCCCAACGCGATTTGCTTCCGCTTGCGCGCTCTTCCTAGACCATCCCCCACACATGACACCTTCATCCATGTCCGCGTACCTAGCGTTCACGCTATCCTGGCCATACCATTTCCGTGCCTCTGTGTTCGTCATTGGGCTATCTGCCAATATGCCATAGCTCCTGATCCGACTCTCTACTCAATGCGGGCAGCCAATTCCATACCAGTCAAAAAAATCGCAATGCCTGTAACATCCCGCTAACCCATAGACTTGCCTTTGAAACCACAGGAAGGGGATATCACAGCCAAGGGGTAAGCTGCAACTTCCAGGCGCAAGCCAAATCGTCCGATGTTGCCTCCCAAAGCCCAGGTCCTTCCTGTTTGCCTGCAGCCCACAGGGTCGCAAAAGCCTTTCTTCAGCTGACTTTTGCCGCCTGTGCTTTGCAGATACCAGAAACGACGGACACAGTTATTATCCCAGTATCTTGGCCCCGGCGCCTTCGTCCCCCCAGAAGCTCGCGGGCCCCTCCGCATACATTCGCCAGATGATGCTTCTCAGTCCGGTAGTGATGGCCATCGTGCTGCCACACTAGCTGCCCTCAACTCTTCGAGTCCGGACAATCAACCTACGTCCCCGACGAGCGTATCGTCGCCCACGACCGGCCGACCTCAGTCTCCATTTGGGCTGCCACTAGAACAACCGCATCCCGCAAGTTTACTAGCCCCAGGAGGATCTTTCGCCGATCAGAGGCCAGTAATCAGGCCTCGCGATTCACTCTTCCTCGCGCCTGGGCCAAACCAAGGCACCATAGCTGAACCATCCCGGACGGGTACGATGGTCTCGACAGACTACGCCTTCAACCCGGAACATCAAGCAGGATACAGCGATTCGCAATACATGCAGTACGAGGGCCAAAGTCGCTCGGGTACTTTACTGGACTCCCAAGGGTTTTTCTTGGATTTTGCCGGCCAGCAATCCTATGACCAGGCCAACCCGGGCGAGTACGGTGGCCCACAAAGGTACTCGACAGGGGACGCATTCTCGCCCACCGCTGCCACGGCGCCCCCAATGTTGACTGCGAATGACTTGCCGCCCCCGGACGCCTTGGAGTATCAGATGCCTCTCGACCCTAGAGAGCTTCCTTTTGCCATTCACGATCCCCACGACTCCAACACCCCCATGTCAAAGTTTGACAATATAGCCGCGGTGTTACGACACCGCGGGCGCACGACGGCCAAGCTACCGGCTTACTGGGTGTTGGATAGTAGAGGCAAGGAGATTGCGTCAATAACCTGGGAAAAACTGGCTTCTAGGGCTGAGAAGGTCGCACAAGTGATTCGTGACAAGAGTTCGCTGTACCGTGGAGACCGCGTGGCACTCATCTACCGCGATACCGAGATCATCGAGTTTGCTATTGCGCTCCTAGGGTGCTTCATTGCAGGCGTCGTGGCGGTTCCTATAAACGAATTCCAGGATCATCAGAAGCTGAACCTGATCCTAACGTCCACGCAGGCGCATCTGGCGCTCACCACCGAAAACAACCTCAAGGCATTTCAGCGAGACATCACGACCCAAAAGTTAACGTGGCCCAAGGGTGTCGAGTGGTGGAAAACCAACGAGTTTGGCAGCTATCATCCAAAGAAGAAGGATGATATTCCACCCCTTTCGCTTCCAGATCTTGCCTATATCGAGTTCTCCCGGTCCCCGACTGGAGATTTCAGGGGGGTTGTGTTAAGCCACCGCACCATAATGCACCAGATGGCTTGCCTAAGCGCCGTTGTCTCGACGGTACCTGGGAGTGGACCAGCAGATACGTTCAGCACCTCGCTAAGAGACAAGAACGGCAGGCTTATCGGAGGTGGCGCCAGCAGTGAGATCCTTCTTTCATATCTGGATCCAAGGCAGGGAATCGGCATGATTCTCGGCGTGCTGTTGACAGTCTATGGCGGGCACACTATGGTGTGGCTGGAGAACAAGGCCGTTGATGTTCCTGGTCTTTACGCTCATCTTATCACCAAGTACAAGGCAACTCTCATGATCGCAGATTATCCAGGCCTCAGGCGTGCCGTATACAATTATCAGCAGGATCCTATGACGACAAGAAACTACAAAAAAGGCATGGAGCCAAACTTTCAGACAGTGAAGCTCTGTTTGATCGACACATTGACGGTAGACGGCGAGTTTCACGAGTTGCTCGCTGATAGGTGGCTTAGGCCACTTAGGAACACGCGTGCTAGAGAAGTAGTTGCCCCCATGCTATGCTTGCCTGAACATGGCGGTATGGTCATCAGCGTGCGGGATTGGCTTGGAGGCGAAGAGCGCATGGGCTGTCCGTTGAAGCTCGACATGGGAGAAGAGAGTGAAGGAGATTCAGAAGACGAGAAGGGGAAGGAAAAGGACGACAAGCCAGCACCGTCGAACGGGTTTGGGAGTTTGTTGGGTGGCGGAACAACGAGCACAACCGAACAGCGCGCTAAGAACGAGCTGAGCGAGGTTCTTTTGGACAGAGAAGCCTTGAAAAACAACGAGGTGGTCATTGTCGCCATTGGCGAGGAGGCTCGCAAGAAGGCAGGCAACGATCCCAACACTGTTCGGGTCGGAGCATTTGGATACCCGATCCCGGATGCCACTTTGGCTGTCGTCGAACCGGACACGGGTTTGTTGGCGTCACCCCACGCCATAGGTGAGATCTGGGTCGACTCGCCATCGCTGTCTGGTGGCTTTTGGGCTTTGCCGAAGCATACTGAGCAGATTTTCCATGCCCGTCCGTACAAGTTCGAGCCCGGCGATCCCACGCCCACGATGATTGAGCCCGAGTTTCTGCGCACAGGTCTGTTGGGAACTGTCATTGAGGGCAAGGTTTTCGTCCTAGGCCTGTACGAGGATCGCATTCGGCAGAAAGTAGAATGGGTCGAACATGGCAACGAGATTGCCGTCGAGCACCGGTACTTCTTTGTCCAGCACATCATCGTCAGCATCATGCGCAATGTGCCCAAGATCTATGCCTGCTCGGCTTTTGACGTCTTTGTCAACGAAGAGCATCTTCCAGTGGTTGTACTCGAGTCCGCGGCGGCTTCTACGGCGCCGGCGACGGCTGGCGGTCCGCCACGACAAATAGACAAGGCGCTCCTCGACTCGCTGGCGGAGAGGTGCATGGACGTGCTGCTACAAGAGCATCACCTGAGAGTATATTGCGTGTTGACGACTGCTCCAAACTCACTGCCTCGTGTGATGAAGAATGGCCGCAGAGATATTGGCAACATGCTCTGTCGTAGAGACTTTGACTCCGGTCAGCTACCTTCGGCTCACGTGAAGTTCGGGGTCGAACATGCAGTCCTGAACCTCCCTATCGGAGTTGATCCCATTGGTGGGATCTGGTCACACCTCGCCTCAATGGCTCGACAAGATCTCCTGATGCATAATGACAAACAATATTCCGGAATCGACCGCAGAGAAGTGGTTATCGATGACAGAACCTCCACGCCCCTTAACAACTTCTCGTGCATCACTGACCTTATTCAGTGGCGGGTCGCCCGCCAGGGCGACGAGCTATCATACTGTACCGTTGATGGTCGTGGCAAAGAGGGCAAGGGCGTCACGTGGAGGAAGTTTGATACCAAGGTTGCATCCGTGGCCATGTATCTGAAGAACAAGGTTAAGATCCGGGCTGGCGACCACGTGGTGCTTATGTACACCCATTCTGAGGATTTTGTCTTTTCGGTGCACGCTTGCGTCAATCTAGGTGCCATTGTCATACCAATACCCCCGATGGATCAGAACAGGCTGCCCGAAGATGTTCCCGCCTTTCTACATCTTGTCAATGACTACGGAGTCAAGGCCGTGCTTGTCAACCAAGACGTCGATCATCTCCTCAAGATGAAGCCAGTCTCGCAACACATCAAGCAATCGGCACAGGTCCTCCGGGTAACGGTCCCTAGCATTTACAATACATCACGCCCACCAAAGCAGAACAGTGGGCTGAGAGAGCTTGGAATCACCATGGATCCCACTTGGGTGCAGCCTGGTTATCCTGTCATTATCTGGACGTATTGGACACCAGACCAGCGTCGGTTGGCTGTCCAGCTGGGCCACGACACTATAATGGGCATGTGTAAGGTACAGAAAGAGACTTGCCAAATGACGAGCTCCAGGCCTGTACTGGGCTGTGTCAGGAGTACTACGGGCTTGGGTTTCATCCACACCTGCTTGATGGGCATCTACATTGGAACGCCCACCTACCTGTTATCGCCAGTCGAGTTTGCCCAAAATCCCATCTCGCTGTTCCACATTCTCTCGAGGTACAAAATCAAGGACACCTACGCAACACCACAGATGCTGGACCATGCGATTGCAACGATGCCAGCAAAGGGTTTTGCCCTCCATGAGCTGAAGAACATGATGATATCTTCTGACGGGCGACCCCGTGCCGATGTCTTTCAAAAGGTCAGACTACATTTCGCTGCCGTCAGCCTCGATCGCACCGCCATCAACACAGTTTACTCGCATGTGCTCAACCCTATGATTGCTTCGCGGTCTTACATGTGTATTGAGCCGATTGAGCTCTGGCTGGACACAAGAGCACTAAGACGCGGTCTTATAATACCCACAGATCCGGAGGCGGACCCGAGAGCACTATTGGTCCAAGACTCAGGAATGGTGCCGGTATCGACGCAGATAGCGATCGTCAATCCAGAAAGCCGCTTACTCTGCAATGATGGTGAGTATGGCGAAATTTGGGTTGATTCAGAGGCTTGTGTAAAGTCATTCTATGGATCCAAGGATGCATTCGATGCTGAGCGCTTTGATGGTCGGACTCTCGATGGGGATCCAGGCATCCGTTACGTGAGGACGGGCGATTTGGGCTTTCTTTACAACGTCAGCAGACCTATTGGACCTGGCGGTGCCCAGGTTGACATGCAGGTTCTCTTCGTGCTTGGAAACATTGGAGAGACATTCGAAATCAATGGGTTGAGCCACTTTCCCATGGACATCGAAAATACCGTTGAGCGCTGCCACCGCGCAATTGTTCCTCAAGGCTGGTATGTACTTTTCATCATTCGTCTGACGGGGTTTATATTCCGTGCTAACTCTATATATTCTCTAGTGCCGTTTTCCAAGCTGGAGGCCTCGTGGTGGTCCTCGTAGAGGTTGCCAGGAAGTCGTTCCTCACCTCGCTTGTCCCGGTCATTGTGAACTCCATCCTAAATGAGCACCAAATCGTGGTGGACATTGTCGCTTTTGTCACTCGCGGGGCTTTCCCTCGTTCTCGTCTTGGTGAGAAGCAGCGTGGCAAGATTCTCGCCGGCTGGGTTTCAAGGAAAATGGCTACGATCGCTCAATGGGCTATCCGCGACATGGATGCAGGTGCTCTTCAGGACCCAGGTCCAGTTGACCACTCGCCAGCTGCTAATGCTGCCACAGCAGAGCTCAACCGTGCAAGTATAGGCAGCCATCGATCGTCCGGTGGCGGCACTGCTCTCCCCGGGGGTACATCAAGCCTCAGAAATGTGGAGGCAGCGCCACAGATTCTGGAGCAGCGCGAGCTGGAACACCGTATGGATAGTGAAAGGGGCTCCACCGGCGCGACCTTTTCATACAAGACTCATGTGAGCGAGATGCCTGTGAACTCTGCATCTGGGAATAGCTATGGCAATGCTGTGAGTGAGAACCGCAATTCTGGGATGCCTTCATCGGAGGCAGTACCGACCAAGGCGCGCGGCAATAGCTACGATATTCCCAATATAGGCGCTCTCGATCTGGGCGATTTGGAATCGGAGATGAGACAGCCACATGATGGCCCAGGAAACTCATCGCAGCTACGGCTTTCCGGTATCGATGGACGTGGACCGCTTGACAACGATGATGATTGGCGTAACGACGCCATCATGCATATGAACTTGGCAAGCAACCTGCAGAGGAGGGACGGATAGGATCTGCACTCCCCTGTATCACGGTTCCCGGGCGTGGATGGTCGAGAGTGGCTGGAAGAGTGCTGTGAAGGACACGTGTAGGGGTAGTGGAGCAAGAAAGAGCTCTGATATACAAGGATCGGATGCCAGTGTCACTTCAAACATGATGTGGAGTGCTCAGGGATATCCCCTCCAGAGACGGCCGGCTCAAGCACCGAAAGGATGCAAGGTCTGGGGAGACGTGGATAGAGTGAGGCATGCCAACGGCGATTTGCGACTGCCATCCCTATATCAGCTCCAGCACCGGTGCAATTTGCAGTACCCGTATGGGGAATAAGACAAGTGGCAGGATCGAGTGATGGCTCTTGGCGCACTCGGCGTGTTTGGATCACATTTGTTCACCCTAGGTTTTGCTCGGCTATGAAAGCTCGATGCAATCCTCGCTGATCCTAATATGCGGCAAGGGGTCGGGATCCCTTCTGGGGATAGCAAAGTGTCGTGGTTCTCTCGAGGTTTGCGCCTCAGCACAGAACAAGCTGATAACTTTTGCCAGTTACATGTGGCATCCACAATGGTATGCCAAGCAACGCCAGGATGAAACAGCAATCCTGACGCCCGATCAATGCCCAGCCGTTCCATGTTAGTCACTCGAGGGCGATTCAAACCATTATCATCATCGCAGTTCAGGCTATTGCCATTGTCAGGTGGGAGTGCAGCACGCACGTGGCTGACGATGAATATACCAGCTTCGCCAGCGCTTCAACATGGATACTAAATCCATGCGGCACTGGCCTGATGTCGGTGTAAACCGCCGTTTTCAGATATGTGGCGTTGAAAGTATATAAGTTTATGGGAATGCCAAGTGAGGCACGACCTTTAGAACTCGGAAGACGAGTAATGGACATGTTATGAAGAAGAATGTTCTGGTACATAACAACAGTACCCAACCTCTCGAGGCTTCGCCAATTGCCATAAGTAGTGACTTTGATGTAGTGTCGCTCTGGACCAAGGCTAGGTTTTGGAGAGGTGTCGTACCAATTGCGTAGGACAACTCAGCAGAGGTGTCTGATAACCAAGACACAACATGGTGTCTGGCAAGCTATGCCGGCGCCCTCGTACACCCCAGCCGTTACACCGCCTTGGGTGTACTGAATTCATTGCCTTGTCGAGGTTGGGCCGGTCGTGTACCCGATAGACGTGGGCGTCAATGACTCCTCATTCGTAACTGATGTCGCTGTCCGATACCTATGCGAGGAACTTTGGAGGGCTTTCCATTTGCGACTTTCTTTCTTTGTTATCTCTCGGGGTTTCTCCCACGTAAACTGTTTTAGCCTCCTCGCTCAGACTGGGCAGGTGCAAAGCATTCTAGTGCATGATGTAACGTAAGTTCATGGGACGGTGTTTGGGGAACTCTGTAATTTCGGCTTTCCCGTGGTGGATGGGATCAAGACAATCAAAGCGTCACATGAGATTTGTGACAGACTTGGCCAATGTACTCAAAATAAGGTGCATTAGTGACAGTTCGTCCATGCCAGGGTCGGTAGTCATGGTCGCGCGCTCTAGTGACAGCGCCCTGCAACCCAGCTTGAACCTCGGGAGTCGGGATAATCGGGGCCAAGCTTATCCCGCGTCGCATTACACTTACTTGGCGATGCGATGTCCGATCGTGTGCAATCCCAATAAACAAGCATCCACAACGGCGGGGCAAGCGTTCGTGACTGCAAAAGGATCATGATCATCAGGTGGTACGTAGGTAGTATTGTGGCTAATTAATCCCTCGACGAACAATATAGACCTTCCCGTTTTGTGTTGAAAGTCCGGGCTAGAGAACGGGGTCTTTTGAGTCAAGCAATCGCCGGATTAATATTTATTGTTGCCACCGTGAGATACGGTACATGGATAAATGCCCAAGGTAGTTAGGCAAGTTGTCGTAGTATATATACATACTGTAAGCTATGCGGGTCTCTGATAAAGTATGATACCTACCTAGGTAGATGGGTGATGAATGCTTGCCAGACGAATCACTTGTGGCGGGCAAAGGTACATCAGCAAGATTGGGTAGCTTACGGTAGGTACCGTAGGCGCAATCAATTTGTCCAGAGAGGGGCGCAGTTTATTTTAAAGGAGGTAGGTAGGAATGGAGGCACCCATAGCTTTATGCCATCCAATCAGTTGCACGGCTGCCTACAAGAGTGTCAAAGGTTACATGGGGCTCCGCCCAAGACTTACTAAAGCTGCAAGGGTCATGCACGACAAAAGCCGTGCCAAGTTGCCAAAGTAGGCGTAACCATTCCCAGTTGGGTAGGTACCCTGGACGCAGGCATCCCATCCAGCCCACTCCGTGCCGCTTACGATCAGTTAAATCATTTCATGGTCTTGATGATTGATTGCGACGGCCCTGCGCCGTCACCCCGCAAACGGCAGGCTCTTCGCCATGTCGTCCGGTTACAAAACCAGCCCAATGGCACTGGCTTCCCACCATGGCTGACATGCTGTTTCGCGTAGCACGGACTTCTGGTGTTTGACTGGAGTCCATTGTTTCTTTTTCTCCTCCTCTTCTTCCCATCTCCTTGCTCACCTCTCTGTCCACCTAGCTTACAAAGTTGGTTTGCCTATGTATCGCTTGAATCCACGTCCAGCCACCAACTGTTCAAGCGAAGCAACAACGAGCAGCCTACCTCGGGCTTTATTATCTATCACTCTTCACCAATCATGAAGCTGTTCACCATATCTGCTCTCGCCTCCCTCACATGGGCATGCGTCTTGCCTGAGGAGAGGATCGCCGGTCCTAGCAGCCGCCTTAGTCGCCGCCAGATTATGGGCAATACAGGCATTCCAGTCGGTACTGGAGATCGTTTCAACGATGGCAAGGAGCTGCCGCTGGGAGTTGGGACGCAGAACAAGGCAGTGACGTCTGTGCTCAGCGTCAAGGAGATCGACAGCGGATTCAGGGCGCTTGCAAGCCATTACAAATTCCAAACGTTTGAAGCTCCGCAGAAAACATACGAGGGTCGTTCAGTCTATGGTGGCAAGGTCGGCGGCAATGGTACTTGCGATGATGCCTACAGGGTGTACCTGAACGGTGCGATCCACGCTCGTGAGCGGGGTTCTGCCGATGGCGTGCTGTTCTTTGTCGCCGATCTCCTCTACGCCAACGAGAAAAATACCGGCATCACTTACGGCCGCAAGAGTTACAGCAACGCCGACGTCAAGAAGGCCTTGTCGGCTGGGCTTGTCTTTGTCCCCTTGTCCAACCCGGATGGTGTCGCCTACGACCAGGCCTCCAATAGCTGCTGGAGGAAGAATCGCAATCCTCGATCAGCCAGAGCTGGGGATGACTCGACGATTGGCGTTGACCTGAACAGGAACTTTGACTTCCTATGGGACTTCCCCAAAGAATTTGCCCCAAGTGTTGCAAGCAGTGTAGCCAGCACCGATCCCGGCTCTGAGGTTTTCCATGGTAAGCAACGATAGTTTCATCTGCGTTAATTTCGACGTTGTCTGTCGGCCGATGCATTCCTGGCCCATTAAGCAGTAGTTTCTAACTATTTTTCTTCCTTGCCCTTATCAAGGCACCAGCGCGTTCTCGGAACCTGAGACACAAAACATCAAGTGGGTTCTGGATACTTACAAAAAGGTTCGGTGGTTTGTTGACCTCCACTCCTATACGGGCGATGTGCTCTACAGCTGGGGGAGTGACACGAACCAGGAGAAATACGACTATATGAACTTCCACAACTCAAGCTACAACGCCGTCCGTGGCCTCGTCAACGACGTACCTGGCCGCGGCCGGGGTTACGGCGAGTACACGCCGGCAGGAGAGGATTCGGTCAACCAAGGTGCCGCCAAGCGAATGGGTAACGCCATGTCGGCTGCAAATGGTCGCACATACACGGTTTCACAGGCAGTCGGCCTTTATCCTACTTCTGGGTCGAGTGACGACTACTCTTACTCAAGGCATTTTACCGACCCTTCGAAGAACCTTGTACATGGCTATACTGTTGAGTTTGGGTTTGGAAACAATGCAGTGCCGGACTGCCCATTCTACCCATCGGAAAGCCAGCACAATGATAACCTACGGGAGATCGGAGCGGGTTTCATGGAGACGCTGCTGGCTGCAGTCGATCTTGGACTCGGTGATGCTACCAAGTGCTGACCTGTTCAGTAAAGGATCATGGAAATGCGCCGATTTGGTGATATCCTGACTCAGCCACTCGTACGACACATGCTTGCACAGTTTAATATGATTAATATAACGAAATACCCAGTGATGCCCTTGAGAACGGTTGGCCATGTTTGGTCTTTCCCACGTATCTCGCTCGAACTCATCTCGAATATTGCCTATCATTGTCGAATAAGAATCATAGTCGGCCCACTCTCGCATTCAGCTGATTTCTTCGGAAGTGTCGAATATGCCTAAACAAAGCCATGCAGCCTGCATGTTGTCCAACCCAGTGCCAAAGTAAATCACTAAGGATATTTGCCATACGTCATACACCCTCAGTCGAAAGCTCTTTATCCAACTACCACGATGCAGCTCGTTTTGGGGACGCAGACCTGACGTTGTCTCTCAGTACATGGCGTACCCGAGGCTACTCTCCAGCTCCAGCCCTCCAGCTTCCCGCTCGACCTTCCTCAAGTGGGCCGCCAGCCTCAGCCTGCAATACACTGCGGCTGCCGAATAACGATGGCTTGTGGCTGGTCACTATGCGTCTCTGGCTTGCTCGGTTTGCTCGAATACAGTGGCTTGACGAAGACGGAACCGATGTTGGACTGCCAATTTTCGTGCATTTTCTCGTTCTCCCGAGAGGCCTCGATTAGGGCCCCAAACCCGGCACCGTCGATGGTAGAGTTGGGGGGGCCACAGTACACCAGAACGGTTGAGAGAGGCTTGAAAAGCGCTATGGAAAAAGTCGTCGAAGTCAAGAGAGCAAACAGAAACCGCCGTGCTATTAGCCCAGCGCATCATTGACAGCATCTGCTGCCTGGATCAGTAGTTGCTGTTTCTGTCTATTGATACCGTCTGCTCAGATATTAGCATACCATCCCTCACCGAACCTTGGGTGCGTTACCTAAACACAATCTACGCTTACTGATGATCTTCTGGCGGATTGGCAAGCCATAAGTTCCAACAACCTCCGTGCTTTGCGGCACGGCGATGCCGCTGACACGTTTGAGCAGTGAGGGCTGCCAAAAGACGTAGGCGACGTAAGCTCACTGCATCAGCGCCTTACCCACTGGCGCGTCTACTAGGCCGTGTTCGAATCCCCTTATCCACCTGCCACCATGGGCCTCGACGGCATCAAAGCATCGATATCGGTCCACGAAAATAGCAATATCAGCGAGTGTATGTAGAGTGACTGTGCGAGGGACCTTCTGGCCTCGGCAATGGGACAGTTTTCATCACCACGATTGCGGCAGCCGGTTTGACATCTTCCAGGGGGATGTGTATTCTTCCACCCGACTGGACAGCTGCATTGTGCCGAATTTTGTTGGAAAGGTGGCGGGAGGCAAGGCTCAGATGCATTGACGAGTTCTTGATCCGGAGCTCTGTGCTGAAGTTCTGGCCGTTGATATGCGGCTTGGAGAGGCCGTTGGTCAGCCCATCGTCCTTGTGACCATTGAGTTCCAATGCAGAGTTTTTGGTCACCTCTGATGAGGGGCGGACAATAAGCAGCGTATCTGCATCAGAGTCCACTTCATACAGCCTAAAAATTTCCGCCTCCTGTGCTGAGGTCTCATAGACGAAGAGGAAGCTGTAACTGTTAGGCATGAGAGAGAGAGAGAGAGAGAGAGAGAGAGAGAGAGAGAGAGAGAGAGAGAGAGAGAGAGAGAGAGAGAGAGAGAGAGAGAGAGAGAGAGGCTTCTACACATTTTTAGTCTGACCTGGTTTCATTGTCATTCACATCTTCTGTTTCTACTCTCTCCGGGACAGATGAGATTGGTTTCCTTCAGCTCCCTCCCATCCACCCAACCAGTTACCCCGAACACCCTTTGCATGCACCACGTCGAAGATAGAGGCCGGGCGCCGACAAGAACTCCTCATCTCGCGTGAAGAGGCTACCCAAAGACGGCATGGCGCGAGGCCATCGACTGATCACGTAATCGGACGGGGCTGGCCCTTCTTTCTACACTTGTCGAAGCCAGCATCCCCGCACTGGGCAAAACATTGGCCAATGAGAGGGGAAGCTGTACCCGGCAGCGCCTCCGTCCGGTTGGTTCCAAGACTGGCAAATGCGGCACCGACGCTGTCATAAAGTGCTTATTGGGTATGTGTGTTTGTGTACGCATGCTTGGTGTATACGCTGCCGAGAGCTATAGGTAGCTAATCTACGGGCGCTGGTCGATGCACTGGACACCCGAGACACCAAATTCGTACGTATTGCTCCGGAATCGCCAAAGCTCGTTTGTTTCCACCCCCGGGCCATTTTTGATGGTTTATCGAGTCGGCCCAGGCCCGGGTTTGTGGCCCCGCAACGAGCGGGGCCGGGCTGAAAGTGCTTCCATTGGTTGTTCTTTTACTTCTCCACCCCCCGCCTCCTCCTTTGTACGTCACTGTTGGGGTGGGCCTTTTTTTTTTTTTTTTTTTTTTTTTACGACAGACTTCTGGGTTTTGGGCATCTTTCGTCGTAGAAGCCTTATGTATTAAAGTACACCTTATCTATGTATATAGGTACGAGAGCTCAAACTGATATTGGACAAACACCCAAATACTCAACGCCGTACACACCTGGGTACCAGCGGCAACATGGCGGTTTTAACTGGCAGCTCTCTGGATTCTGCTGCATTTCGATCATATCTCGACTCATTGGTACCGTCTACCGCCCGTGCAGAGCTCACCGGCTCCGTACTCCCTGCCTTGGTCCACGCAATTGGTGATGTCTCGGCGCTGCTCAGACGTGCTCATACAGTGGCGCACGTGGGCACGACCAATGCTTTTGGCGATCAGCAGCTGAACGTCGACCTCGCTGCCGATGACGTAATTCGTGCTGCGTGCAAGAGCTGTCCTTCCGTAGTGACGGCAAGCAGTGAAGAGGTCCCCATCGAGGAGGCCTTGCGTTCCGGCGAGGTGGATGCAGCCGGCTCGAGCGAGCGGTATACGGTAGCGTACGACCCGCTCGACGGCAGCTCCATCATCGCCCCAAATTGGACCGTCGGGGCCATCTTGGGTGTATGGGATGGGGCCACTGCTCTGGGCCAGAGTCCCCGTCGTTCCATGGTCGCTGCGATACTGGGCGTCTTTGGCCCGCGCACGACGGCCATCGTCGCACTTAGGGTGCCTGGCATCGGGGAGCCTGCTTGCTTCGAGCTTGGTATCGATGGCGAATCCCTTACGATGGTGCAGCCCAATATTCGCCTCGCGTCGCCGCCTCTCAACACACGTTACTTTGCCCCTGCCAACCTAAGGGCTGCCGCCGAATGTGACAAGTACAGCGCACTAGTGTCACATTTTATCAGCCAGAAGTATACACTGCGGTACAGTGGTGGTCTAGTGCCGGATGTTGTGCATGCTCTGGTCAAGGGCCATGGCGTGTATATTTCACCCACCACCCCCCAAAGCGCAGGCAAGCTCCGACGATTGTACGAGCTATCCCCTATTGCGCTAGTTGTCGAATGTGCTGGAGGGAAAGCTGTGGACTCGAGCTCCGGAGTTGGGGTGTTGGATGTAACTATATCTGATTGCGATGAGAGGGGAGGGGTTATCTGTGGTAATAATATCGAGGTCGACCTAGCAAGTAAATATTTGCAATAGAGATTAAGTTTAAATATATGATTAAATATATATATGAATTAGTCCCAGAGCTCAGACTAAAATCCCCCTTGCAGTAGTTTCAGTGCTCAGACTAGGCCACCCTTGCTTTGCAAAGGTGGCCCGCGCTCCATATACCTTACCAGCCACATGGCTTTTCCACCAATTACATTGGCGGAAAATATCACGCTCTTTCTAATCTGAGGACGTTTTGTCGATTTTTACCGTCAACGGGCAAATCTGTACAGTGTACGCACTACGCGCGCACCGTACGGGCAAAGGCGATACAGTGCAATACTGTGTATTTTATACATATAAATTAGAATTAAAATAATAAATTAAACAAAAATTATAAAAATGCAATATAAATATTATTATATAATTACTTAGTGAGGTTTTGTTAGTTTATTTTATTTACAATTTTATAATTTGCAAAAGCCGCTTTGTGAAATATATTTATTAATATTTGCTTATTTTTCTATTTAATTTTATTAATAAGTACAATTATTATAAAATCCAAAATTTTATATATTGTTATAAACGTTGTTTTATTTAATTTATATAAACGAATGTATTTTTTTGGTTGGGTTTATATAATCGAACAAATTTCGGTAAAATACCAGTTTAATTATAGAAAAATAAAATAAAGAAATATTATACGCGTTACAAAATCGTATTTAAATAAAAAAAAGCGTTAAATTAAATAAAGAAATGTTATATTTTTAACAAAACCCGGAAATAAAACCGCTGTTAATAATTTAATTGCATTCGACCTAATTTAAATTTAATATAGCGGAATATTTTGTTAAAAATTGGAATGCACTGTTACGACCAGACAGTTGGGCCGGTACCAGGGAGGCCAGGTGGGGTCGTGCCCCTCCTGACGACACTCGCCCAGAAAAAGTCACCGACCGGCAGAACAGGGATTACGTAAGGACAAAGCCACGTGACAGCACGTGACTGCCAAGACAGTTGATCTCAAACGGACAAGGGATGATCTCAAAGATCACAACCTGATCTCCAGAGACCCTGGGGAGTCTTTAAGATCAGAGACCTTTCAGGAGAGATCACATTCGGAACATAGTCTATATAAGGCACGCTCATTACCATGTAGATAGATTCGATTCTAGGATTGCTTAGCAGCAATCAAACTCTAGTTAACCTCAATACTTACTTGAGAACGATCATAACTTCACCCCCAGTCATTGAGAACCCCAGTTACCCAGTCAGACGCTCAGTTGCTTCAACCCACTGTACTTTACCCTAAGAACAGGTTACCCCGATACCTTGATCGTAACATTTTGATTGCTCCTGTTCAGTACTTTGCCTTGAAGCATACCGAGCAGTATCCGACAACATGTCTTCCCAGACGTCCAAGAACAACACCCCCAGCACCCCGGCTACGAGCAGCAAGGCGGCCCAGAAGGCCCCTGTTCGGCCCAAGGATGATAGCGATAGTGAGGACGAGGAAGACCAGCTCCGTAGGCAGGTTGCTCAGACCAACCAGGAGCTCCACGAACAGACGCTCCGCGCAACCCAACTCCAAGAGGAACTACAGGCTCTCCGAGCCAGTGCTAACGTTACCTCAACCCCTCTTGATGGGCGCGAGAGACTCAAACTTAACCCCCCAGCCACATTCGATGGCACACCTGGACAACTTAAAGGGTACCTTGTACAGGTACGCACCTACCAAGCATTCCATCTGGAAACTTTCCGCAGTGAAACAGAAAAGGTGGTACACGCGGCCACTTTCCTCCGAGGACGAGCCTTGTCTTGGTTCGAGCCTCTGTTGCAGGAATGGCTTGATGTACCCCCCGAAGAACGACGCCAAGAAGTCACCGACATTTTCTCAACCTTCGCAGGGTATGAACGCACCCTCCGTTCCTTGTTCCAGGAACCCGATGAGAAACGACAGACCGAACGAGACTTGGCCAACCTACGACAAACCAAGTCAGCCTCCGTTTATGCAGCCGAGTTCAGAAGGCTAGCAACAAGGCTGGACATAACTGAAGAAACCAAGATCCTCCAGTTCTACCAGGGACTGAAGTCAGAAGTAAAAGACGAGGTATCCAAACTCGACCGACCCGAGGATTTCCTCGAGTACGTCGAACTTGCCATCAAACTTGACAACCGGATTTACGAACGCCGACAGGAAAAACAAGGCGGACAGCGAGTGTTCGTCACCTCAACTCGACAAGCCAACACGGGACGCAAGTACCAACACCCCCAACCCACATACCACAGAAACAATGGTGGATGGCAGCAGCCCCGTCACATGGCACCCCAGACCTACAGTACAGCTTATGGTACCCACAGTGGACCCATGGACCTCAGTGCCACACAACACAAGAAGCCCCGTAAAGACCCCAAGAGCGGCAAGTGCTTCAAGTGCGACAAGACAGGGCACATCGCCAGAAACTGTCCGAGAAACCAGGAAGATGTCCCTGATTTTAGGGGCAAGACCGAAAAACCACGAGGACTTAATGCCACCAATTACCAGCAACTACGGCCTGACCAACACAGCACGATGAGCTGGACCACCTGCTACGATGACAATTGCATGGTACACAACAGCTCCAAAAACGACGCAGGATGGTACCCACAGAAGCCCCGAGGCACTCGAACCCTAGCAGTAGGAAACCGAGTACCCCTAGGGACAGGACAACCAACGAAGCTACACCGACAAGAGACCCAACTACCCGAACTCACGGACTCGGATGCCTCCGGAGAATCGGATGAGGAACCTTTGGGACAAACCCACCACATCAGGACAACCAATCAGTCCTCAACACAAGAATTAAGCGAGGATTCCGAGGAAGAGTCCAGCGAGGAAGAGACCATGCCCTCGAGCCAGTACAACGCAGCAAGGGAAAACAACCCCTACATATACGAAAAGAAGCATATCGACTTATACCGAGACGACCAATCAGTACAGTTTCCCGGATTGCCACTTCAGGCACAGATCCGACATCCTACAGGACCAGTCAATGCAACTTTTGGAGACCACCCGACCTTGGACACCAAACACCCTCAACACGCAGAAATCTTTTGGGCAGAATGCTTCCGAGACAACTGTGGACTCCACTTAAGCAGGAAGATAGTCCACAACTTTTTCCCACGACGACGCAAAGCAACAGGCATTCACGAAGTATATACCACAACCGACCTACCAAATTGGGAAATTAAGATAAGACTCAACACTGAGCCAGCCGCAATCTTCACACCTAACGACAATTACCCCATGGCGTGTTGCAACCAGAAACAGTTCCCATGGTACGAATGCACCCGAAGCGTATGCAGAGTACATATGCTAGCCAAAGCACAGGCCTGGCACGAACAGAAATCACGGCAACCAGGACCTGCACCAATGACCAGAATTGTGTGGAACCCCAACGTACGAGATAACGAGATAACCACGAACGCACGCAAGACACCCGTGCCAGCGAAGCACCCACTTGACCTAGTCGAAACAAGAAGTAGCCACACACCCAGGGACAAGAAAAACAAGGACCCACGACGCGAGTCCAGCAAGTTAAAAAACTAAGACAGCCAGACGGCACAGGGCACCGAACGGCGACAACAGGAACGAAACAAAGAACCCTGAACGCTACACAAGACACTATAGCAGCACATGAACACATATTTCTCGACATACGACTCGATGGCAGACCCATACGAGCAGTCCTCGACAGTGGAGCACAAGGCAACTACATCTCACCAAGGGTCGTAGCGAAACGACGGATACCTTGGCAGCAAAAGAAGGAACCATACCAGTTGCAAACCGTGGAAGGAGAGGCAGTTTTATACGGGAACGGCACCATCGAAACAGAGACCGTACACCTCTGGATGGAGAGCTATGGACGAAAGGAACAAATCACCTTAGACATTACGGAGATAGGGGACAAAGACGTGATATTAGGAATCCCCTGGCTCAGAAGGAGCAACCCCCGGATAGATTGGACAACCGGCCAAGTCCAATGGGAAGAGCCGTTAGCCTCTGAAGGAAAATCCGAGAAACGGACTTCACGCAACGAGCGTAGGGCACAGGAGCGAAATCAACAAAAAATTATAGCGCTATTGAGGAAAAGCGAGCCACGCCTGGAGCCAATATCGGAAGGATCGCGACTATCCATGAGCGAAGAACGATCGAACCTTACCACATTAATCGACAACATCCCGGCCGAATACCGGATGTATGAACGACTATTCAGCCCCGAACTCGAAACAGGACTACCCGAACATAGTCCGTTCGACCACGAGATACCATTGAAAGAAGGAACACAGCCCAAGTTCCACAAGATATACGGCTTGAACCCGACACAAATGGAGGCACTAGACGAGTACCTCGCAGAAAACCTCAAGAAAGGTTACATCAGACCATCGATATCACCAGCAGGATACCCAATCCTCTTCGTACCAAAGAAGAACGGAAAATTACGACTATGCGTGGACTACAGACAATTAAACGACATCACCATAAAAAATTGCTACCCACTCCCACTGATAGGAGAACTCCGAGACATGCTCTACCAAGCACAATGGTTTACGACACTAGACCTCAAAGGAGCATACAATTTGATCCGCATAAAGGAAGGCGAAGAATGGAAAACCGCGTTTCGTACCAGACGAGGACATTATGAGTACCTAGTAATGCCCTTCGGTCTTACCAACGCCCCAGCAACCTTCCAAACCATAATCAACCACGTTCTCAGGGAATGCCTAGACATTTTCGTCGTTATCTACCTGGACGACATCCTTGTCTTTTCCAAGACGTTGGAAGAACACAAGCAACACGTTCACACAGTCTTACAGAAGCTGCAAGACGCTAAGCTCTTAGTTGAGCCCGAAAAGTGTCTCTTCCACAGCAAGCAAGTCAATTTCCTAGGATACACTATCGCTCCTGGAGAAATTAGGATGGAGAAATCGAAAATCCAAGCAGTAAAGGAATGGCCTCAACCACAGAACGTAAGAGACGTTCGGGCATTCCTCGGATTCGTGAACTTTTACAGAAGGTTCATCAAGGGATACGGCGCGATTGCCACCCCATTGACCAACATGACCAAAAAAGACCTAGAATTCCAGTGGACGGAACAGACACAACAGGCCTTTGAACAGCTACAAGACGCAGTAGCCAGAGAACCAATCCTCAAGATACCAGACCCAACGAAACCTTTCGAAGTCGAGACCGACGCATCGGACTATGCGATCGGAGGACAACTCAATCAGCGAGACGAAGAAGGACGGTTGCATCCTTGCGCCTTCTTCTCACAAAAACTACATGGACCAGAACTCAACTACCAGATTCACGACAAAGAGCTTATGGCCATCATTTGAGCATTTGAAGAATGGAAACCATAGTTATCCGGAACTAAACACGAGGTGTTAGTTTACACGGACCACAAGAACCTGACCCACTTTACCACTAGCAAAGTGTTAAACAAACGACAAATCAGATGGTCAGAATTCCTGTCAGAATTCCATTTCAGGATTATTTACCGAAAAGGGACGGAAAACGGCAGGGCCGACGCCCTTAGCCGAAGACCAAATCACGAGAACACAGTACCAGAGGAAACACGGGTTATCCTCACCACAGACGGAAACGGAAACCTTTTACCAGCACACCGGAGCCTTATAACAACAAATACGGTAACCACACCAGAAGAAATACGGAAGATCCACGGAAACAAAGCCCACGGACACCAAGGAATTTCCAAGATATGGAAACGGCTAAAACAGCATCACAACTTCAAAGGAACACGACAAGAAGTACGAGAAGCCATTAAGGACTGCGAACTTTGTGCCAAGAGCAAGTCCGCAAGACATAGGCCTTACGGACTCCTACAACCCTTACCAGCCCCCAGCAAGGCATGGCAGACCATTACAATGGACTTTATCGTCAAGTTACCTCCTTCGGAAGAACCACTCACTAAGACCAAGTACGACAGCATACTGGTTATAGTGGACAAACTCACCAAATACGCCTACTTCCTACCATACAAAGAAAGCAGCAACGCCGAAGAAATCGCCTACACATTCCTACGAGTGATTGTCAGCAATCACGGACTTCCAGAAAGCATCATCACAGACAGAGACAAGCTCTTCACATCAAGATTTTGGAAATCCCTGATGGAACAGCTAGGAACAGACCACAAACTATCCACAGCATTCCACCCACAGACGGACGGACAAACAGAGCGAGCCAACCAAACACTGGAACAATACCTAAGATGCTATGTGAACCACAAGCAAGACAATTGGGTACGGTTGTTACCCACAGCACAGTTCGCTTACAACAGCTCAGAAAACGAAAGTACCAAGACAACCCCGTTCTACGCCAACTATGGATTCAACCCTACAGCGTACGGAGAACCAAGAACCACGACTACGGCACCGCGAGCCGATAAACAAGCGAGCGAGTTACGACAATTACACAAAGAACTCCAGCAGGAACTAGAGTTCGTACGAGAAAGAATGATAAAATACGCCAATCAGCATCGGATGAAGGGACCATCCTTCAAGGAGGGAGATAGCGTCTACCTCATTCGACGCAACATCAAAACACAACGACCTAACAGCAAGCTCGATTTTAAGAAGCTTGGACCTTTTAAAATCAGCAAGAAAATCAGCGACACCAACTACAGACTGTCATTACCAGACACCATGAAAATTCACCCCACATTTCACGTATTACTACTGGAACCAGCACCACACGGCACCAGCACACAAGAAACGATCGAGATCGACGCAGAACAGACCTACGACGTTGAACGAATACTCGACCACAGACGAAACCACGGCAAAACAAAGTACCTTGTTAAATGGGAAAACTATGGGCATGAAGAAAACACTTGGGAACCCCTTAACCACCTCCAGGATTGCCAGGAACCGCTCCGCCAGTACTATCAGGAGTTGGATCTGCGAGCAAGTCAGCCAAGAAAAAGAGGACGACCTAAGAAAGCACCACCTACCATTCCCAGAAGTTAAGGGCCGACCAGGACTCGAAACCATACCACCAGACGAACCTACAAAGAAACGATCAGTATGCAACACAAAACAAAAACACCAGAAAAACGACGTACCAACGGAATGTTGCGCAAGAACATTCATCTCATCCAACAACGAAGGATTCAGAGGACCCATCGGGAAAGTCGAATCCCAGACAAAATTGGAATCCGGAAGAAGCGACTCCAAGGACACTTCAGGCAGGACCTCGGCTGATCGTCGACGCTCCTCCTGTTCCGCCTCCTCACGCTCCACCCGATCCAATTCCTCCAAGTCATCAATTCCGCGAGACACAGCTCGCATCATTTTTTCAAACCACATCTTCTTTTGTTTGCGAAGACGCTCGACCTTCGCATCGGCCAAACGAACTTTCTCGTCCGCCCGGCGACGAGCCTCCTCCGCAGCCTCTAGCTCCTCCTCCAGCTTGGCATGCTGTTGGCCAATCTTGCGAAGCTGAGCAGGCGAAATTCCAAGGACATCGCACCCCGAACGGTTCGACCGCAAACACTCGACACACCGAGAGGAATCTTGAGGAGAAACCGCACATTTGGGTATTCCCCTCGACTCACAAGCAGAACAAGCAGCCATCTCCACCGTCGACAAAAGCAAAGAAGAAAGAAGGGCAGAACGACGCTCTGTCGACGAGCGACCAGATTTCGGTTTGGCTACACGACTAGACATGGCGCAAGAGAGTTAGCCAGGAAGGAAGGAAAACCAGAACAGGGATCAAGGGAGTACGGACTACTTAAAGGCCAAAGGGACTTGGCCAAAGGAGAGGAGACCTGATGTTACGACCAGACAGTTGGGCCGGTACCAGGGAGGCCAGGTGGGGTCGTGCCCCTCCTGACGACACTCGCCCAGAAAAAGTCACCGACCGGCAGAACAGGGATTACGTAAGGACAAAGCCACGTGACAGCACGTGACTGCCAAGACAGTTGATCTCAAACGGACAAGGGATGATCTCAAAGATCACAACCTGATCTCCAGAGACCCTGGGGAGTCTTTAAGATCAGAGACCTTTCAGGAGAGATCACATTCGGAACATAGTCTATATAAGGCACGCTCATTACCATGTAGATAGATTCGATTCTAGGATTGCTTAGCAGCAATCAAACTCTAGTTAACCTCAATACTTACTTGAGAACGATCATAACTTCACCCCCAGTCATTGAGAACCCCAGTTACCCAGTCAGACGCTCAGTTGCTTCAACCCACTGTACTTTACCCTAAGAACAGGTTACCCCGATACCTTGATCGTAACATGCACGTTTTTATAATTAATTGCGGTGGTAAAATACGCGATATACCCCCGATCCGGCGTATAAATACCGGATCCGACCGTTCGGACCACCGCCGGAAACAAAATAAATTAAAAATAAAATAAAATAAAATTAATAAAGGAAAAATGGGATTAAAAAACGTAAAAAAATATAATTTTAAAAATTTGCGGCCGTTTGGTTACGTTTTTTAATTGTTACCAATATAATTTTCGTTTTATAAAAAATTTTTTTTTTAATATTTCGGGCGATTTGGTATTATCGCGGCGCGATTTTATTAATTATACCGTAATTTTGGCGTTCGCAATACGCAAATTAATATCGCAATTAAATTTATTTTAATTTAATTCGTTTGGATAATTTTGGTTTCGACGTTTAATATTGCACCGTTTTTTATTTTTTCGCCGCAAATATTAAAATTTATGGCCGATTTTATTTAGGGCGGTTTTTTTTAATATAATAGCGATAATAATTTTGAAAATTTTATATTTTCCCCCGAGAATTAAACCAAATTAAAAACGTTTAACCGAAAAAATTTTGTTTTTTTTAAAAATTGGAATTTTTTGGACAAATACCGGAAAATAAATTAGTTTTTTGATTTTAAATTAAATTTGTGCTAATTTTTTTTATAGTTTTTTTGCAAACGTTTTTACGGAAATAACGACCTAATAACGTAATAAATAAAAAGAAACGAAAGGACCGCCGTATTACCGTTCGCGAAAAAAAACGACGGATATAAACCGTTATTAAATTTGCACGATAAATTATAAAATTAAATTTTATTTTTGGTTAAATCGGCGCGAAATTAACTAAATTGGTTATTAATTTGCTAACGTTAATTTTAATACGGCGAAACGCGTTGCAAAACGCGTTACCGAAAATTATTGCTAATTTTATATTATATTTATAATAAATAATAAAAATTAAAACGATTTAATTTATTATAATTATAAAAGAAATTTAATTAAAAACGGCAAATCAAAATGTTGGAATTACGGTTGTAAATATCGCAAATGCGAAATAATATAAACGGAGCAAATTTTCGTTTTATAATTATCGTTTTTATTATTATTCGTTAAAATAAAAATACCAAAATACGTTATAAACTTTTTATTAATAATTGCGTTTATTTTGTGGTTAATTTTCCGCAAATTTAGCAAAATTTCCGCGACGATATAATCCGAATTACGGCCGCGAAAATTAATATTTTTTCGATAATTTGCGCAAAAATTTTAATTGCCCATATAATTAAAAAAAATTTAAAACGCGTATTTTAAAAAAATTTGCGGAAAAAAAATACCTATTGCGGTTTAATAATAATAACGGTCGAATTTATATAATCTTTTTTATTTTTTCGGACGTTTTATATATTTTCCGGCGGAATTTTGGTAAAACGTTTTTTTTAAATTATAATATTTTTTGCGGCGCAAAAATATAAAATACGTCGCAATTAATCCTATATTTTAATAATTTCGAATAAAAAAATTTTTTATTTTTAAAAATATTTTTTTATATTTATATTATATATAATTAATAAATCCCAAATTTAACGTTTATATTATAAATTTAACAATTTTACGGTAATTATAACGTTTGCGCGGTAAAAGTAATAAATATTCCGCGAGCCCAAATATATAAATTTAATATATTTTATTTATTTTTTTATATTTTTAATATATTGTACAAATTTAATAATTTTCGAAAATATTCGAATTGTTATTTGGTAAATGTTTTTATTAGGCCGTCCGCAAATATAAAATTCGTTGGTAAATATTCCACCGCGACTTTTCCGTTTTGCGTTAATTACCGTAATTATATATTTTATATATTAATATATTTAAATTTCGTTAAAAATTTTTATTTTACCCCATTATTAACCGAATTATTTATATATTATTATAAAATATTTTAATTGCGCAAAAAATATTTAAATTAATATTATTTAATAATTTTT